>NC_091757.1:44221633-44504133 GCF_043380555.1 Nothobranchius furzeri
TGGAGACGGTATGAAGAGGTGGAGGAGAATGAGGGCATATTTGTATTAAATATAAAACAGATAGTTAAATAAAAAAGTCAGTTGACAGTAATGTTTGAAGCGTTCATCAAGCAGATGTTTTTTTTACAAACATAAATATACAGTTAGGTAAAATCCTGCTGCAGCACCAGGCTGCATGTGCCGAACTCTAAATGGGCTCTACTAAAGAGGTGTATCGACCGATGTGGAAATATATAATAATGGTAAATGTCTGTCAATTTTATTGGCCAACCAATGTACTGATAGTGGCCTATCCTTATTATGTGGTACTTAGGATCTTTGTAGAAATGTGTTGTGGACGTAGGTCACACAGGAGGTAGATGGTGATGTTTTAGTGATGGAAAAAATAACTTGTTGAGTAAGAGAGAAGCACATCAGGACTGCCTCCACACTGAAAGAGACTTTCCTAACTTTCCTGGATCCAGTAGGAGGGCCTTGATCCAGCAAGGAGGGGGCTTTAACTTTCTGTTGTATCTGACCGGACTTTGTGAAAAGCTGGTCAAACATGGAAATGTTTACGTGTCAGCAGCTTCTTGTGGTGTGTGTGCAGGAGAAGATGTGACTGGGAAAGCAGGAGTTTAGAAAAGACACTATCTCTCTTTGACTCCAACTAACCCCTGTGGTTTGTGCTGCTGCAGACACCCATGGTCTTATCTCCTGTTAGCTTCTGTGTTTGGGCATCCAGCTCAAGAAGCACCATCTGAGTGTGTGCACACATTTTAAAATGTTGCTATTTTGGTTTTTAATGTTGCATTGCAATTTACTTTAAAACTATAGAAGTAATTTTCAAGTAAATGTCTCAAGTAGCCTTTGAGATCATCTCCCTAATAGAAAAGAGGGATATTTTGTTCTCTTCATCTCCAGTTGTAACGTTTAAATCTGTCTGTTGTCTCCTCTGTGTTCAGCTCATCTTCTTTATCTCCCCGGTTGTCGCTGAACCCCGTAAGAGAAGTGACTCCCCAGGAGCCCAGTGACTATCACTTTCATGTCTGTATGAGTATCTGACACAGCATCAGCCCGCAGCTCCCCACTGCCTCAGGAATGTTTACGAGGGTCGATAATGACATTAGCGATAGAGAAATCAAAACCAGCACTTGCCCCCCTTTCACTGTCACCTCCCTGTGAAGCTCACCTCAGATTAGCGCTTTGCTTCCACTTTACCAGGTAATCATCTGTAATGTTACACTGGAGAGTGTCGATTGCTGCTGGGAATTGTGTCGCGCAGGTTAATGTGTCGCCAAATGGGATGAAGACTTCCAAAGATTCCAAAGGATAGAAAATTGTAAAATAAAAAGCAGAAAACCTTTTTTCACTTTAAACTTGTGAAGATCTGCAAATAATGTGTGCCTCTGTTTATGCAATATGTCTCTATAACCTTCTAAATAAAACAGTTACTATTCATTCAAAATTTAGAGTAATTTTACATTAATTGTATGTTTCTAAGTACACTAAATCCCACTCTCTTTTAAAAAGCATCATAATTTGAGTTCATTCAACAACTAGTGGGGTAATTCTGTCAAGAGGTGCTAATTAATTTGCTCTAATTTTCATGAGTGCTCCAGGTTTACCTCAGGTGTCTCCTTTTTTACTGGAAAGTCAGTAAATTAGTCGTGTTTTCATCTAAATCTGAAGGGAAGAAAACTGCAACAACAATAAAAATCAACATACAAGAATAATGCATGATACAGCAATTATTATATTTATAAGAATATAAATTTTCCAAACCTTAAATTAGATTTCCTAAATCTTGACAAATATGTAAAAATGACAAGAGATAGTTCCTAAAAATACCACAGACCCAATAAACTAAATTGCTTCATTTTCTAGGGAAATCTAAGCTATAAAGAGTTTCACAAACAAAACTGTGTGTGTGAGACTGCATGAGAGGAACCACCAACATTTATTCAGGGGTGTGTGTGTGGGAGGGGGCTATTTTCAGGTATTCACATTTGCACATTCTTACATTTGGCTTCCTTAAATCTGCAGACACCCTGTATTTATTTTATTGTGTAGCACAAGGGACTGATCAGTTATGCAGGAAGTCCTTGTGAGAAGAAATGCACTCATTGGCCACTTTATTGGGTATACCTTGCTAGTACCGGGTTGGACGCCCTTTTGCCTTCAGAACTGCCTCAATCCTTCATGGCATACATTCAACAAGGTACTGGAAACATTCCTCAGAGGTCTTGGTCCATAATGACATGTTAGCATCATGCAGATGCTGCAGATTTGTTGGCTGCACATGCATGATGCGAATATCCTGTTCCACCACATCCCAAAGGTGCTCTATTGGATTGAGATCTGGTGACTGTGGAGGTCATTTGAGTACAGTGAACTCATTGTCATGTTCAAGAACTAGGTCTGAGATGATTCGAGCTTCATGACATGGTGCATTATCCAGCTGGAAGTAGCCATCAGAAGTTTGTGGTCATAAAGGGATGGATATGGTCAGCAACAATACTCAGGTAGGCTGTGTAGCTCATCTGCCTCAAGGTTCGACATGTTGTGCATTCAGAGGTGCTCTTCTGCATACCTTGGTTGTAACGATTGGTTATTTGAGTGGTTACTTGAGTTACTGCTGCCTTTCTATCAGCTTGAAGCAGTCTGGCCTTTCTCCTATGACCGCTGACATCAACAAGGCATTTTCGCCCACAGAACTATTGCTCACTGGATGTTTTTCTTTTTTTCTGACCATTTTCTGTGAACTCTAGAGATGGTTGTGCTCTGAAATGAATCATTGCAGGAAAAATATTCATTTTAACACATCATTGATTAATGCAAACATTATTCAAACACTTTGGGATTTAACAAGAGATGATTATGTGACACTTATGCAATTACTGTGCTTTAAAAAATCATTTATGATTCAAGGAAGGTTAACTTTGTTCAGAGTGAAAGTAAAAGGTCTCGTCTCCTGCATGAGACCTTGAGCTAAGATATTATTGTTCGTAATAAAGTTTTGTGGAGTACTTTCTTGTTTGGGGGACAGACAGATTTGATGTTTTTGTCTGCAAATTAAAAAGTTAACTTCTGTTCATTTTTGATGTAAACTTGACCTCTGGGTATGCTACAATGACAATCCCAGAAGATCAGCAGTTTCTGAAATACTCAGAGCAACCCGTCTGGCATCAACAACCGTGCCACGTTCAAAGTCGCTTTAATCACCTTTCTTCCCCATTCTGAATCTCGGTTTGAACAGCAGCTGATGGCCTAAATTTATTGAATTGCCACCATGTGATTGGCTGATTACTAATTTGCGTTAACGAGCTGCTGGACAGATGTACCCAATAAAGTGGCCAGTGAGTGCAGATAAGATCTCTTATGTGAGCAGAACTGATACACCTGTTAGAGTCTGGCTGCAGTAGAAGTATTAAGCCCCGCCCCTTCCATGTAAACAAATGGATAGTTTTCCTGACAAACAAACCAAAGAGCACCTGTAACTGGAACATTTTGATTTCATTTTTGAACAAGATATTCAGAATTATGTTTTAAGTTGTTTAACAATGTGTGCAGGATCGTTGTGCTGAGGGGTGGGATAGAGCCTTTTCCACGCTTTATAACTGCTGCATGATGGCATGACATCTTGGGTTTTATTGGAGTGCCATATGGCCTGTTCCAGTTAGGAAGGCAGTGTTAAATAGCACAGAGAAGCTTTCAGCTTAAACTGTTTGGCTCATGATCAGACTCTAATGTGTCTTAGTATGTCTCAGTCAGAGTGTGGAAGGCACATTTTCTTTGCTTTCTGTTCATGTCCCTTACTCCTGTGTTCGTGACATTTAGTTCTAAGTTCAAATCAAGTCGTCTTCTGTCAAGTTGTGCTTACGTGGTTCTTTTACGGTAACGGATCTTTTTTGTTGTGTTTCTGCTCTTGTGGTGTAGTTTAGAACACGTGAATCTGCGTGTTTCTTGTCACCGTTTGCATGCAAGAGAGCTTTGCTGCTTTCCATTTCCTCTTTTGTTCATGCAGGAAGTGGACTAATGGCATTTGAGAGGATGGAGGGAGTGAGAATAAGGGGGGAGAGAGGAGTTCCTTCCTGTGGAGTTTCTCATTTAAAGATCCAGATGTATTCCAGACAGCTTATCGACTTCATGCAAAGCAAAAAGGAATTCACCTCACTGAGACCAATGAATGAATGACAAAAGAGCAGACAAGACACACCATTTCACTCTATTGTAGATCTTTCAATGTCTTAATGATTTTAAATGTTTATTTTTAATAAAATATGTATATGCTGGTGTACAAATATTTCCTAGTTGGACTCCCAGAACTGAAACTCGTCTGCATTTTACATCAGTTCTCACCAAATAAACCAGTAAACACATAAAACTTTATTAAATCACGACTTCACTAAACATTGAACTCAGAAAACTGCAGAAACTGGTTTAAGTTTACATCGGCTATAATTTTGTAACATCTGCACCCTATGTTGTGCTACACATTATATTATTTGTACATCTGTAGGCTTGTTGCAGAGGCTTTAGATATTACTCTAATAAACATTCGGGCCTCTCTCTATGGCCTTTATTGTAAGTTTTGAATAAAAGCAGGTGTTGGTGCTGCTGCTGTTTCAGTCATGGTGATGCATTCAGATTTTGGTTTTGGGTGGCCTTACTGACGAGTATCGATCATAAATGTAACATCATCATTGCTGTTTTTTCTGCTGTGGGCTGATCAGAATCAGATTTATTTCCAAGTTAATTATTACATTGATTATTTTGAGATTTGTCACTGAATAGTTTTTTTTTAAATGATGAGTTATGATTATTGACCTGGGTTTTGGATGCACGTCTCATCTCTTTTCATGATTTATTTATTTTTTTGCATAAATGCAGTAAAGTGGCTACCAATTCTTAGCAGATATCTTTCATTTGTGTTGAACCCCCTCTTTATTTGTGACTAACCAAACCACTCTTGAAGATTCGAGCTGCTACCATTTTACCCATTTAGTTCCAAATTATTACTGAATAACAACATTTACAAAGTTTTGCGTCTCAACTGTTTTTAGGCATGTCAACAACACCAACGCTCTTATTATATGACACCAGGGACAATATTGTAACTCCTTTTAATGTCCCTCAGGAATAAAGAAGACAGTTTTTAAAGAGGACATGCTACGCTAAACTCACCTTTTACATTATTTTGTGCTGCCATGGGGGTTGCTACTGCCTCTATAAACACTTCAAATATCCTTCTGTTTTCTGCCAGTGTTTCTTTTTAGCAATATGTACCTAAAACAAGCTGTTCCTGAGTGTCACTTATTGTGATGTCACAAACTAGAAAATAAGAAAATAACCACCTCTCACGTGCAAAAGACAGCAGCTCGACTCCAAACTCCTCCGAGATATTGGAGCTTCTCAGCTTATAGTAGCCTGAGCAGGAGAGGGGTGAAAGCGTGTTTTTTTAAAGTGACAGAGCCTTAAACAGCTCATTCTGGAAGGTACTGAAATTGGTTTATGTGAGAGGGATTTAATGCAAAGAACTTCATGAAAATATTTTTGACCTCAGAATTATTATATTTAAGACTAAAAAATAATAAGTGCCCTTTAAGAAAAGAAACATGTACAAAATTATCTTGTTTTTGTTTGTTTTTATGCTTTATGATAGAAAATTATTGTCAAATTTATAAAATAATGTATGTGGAAGAGAGAGCAAGATTGTGCATCGGAGAGAGATGGAGGAAGAGGAGGAGGAGGAGGAGGCAGACGGCGGCGGTCGCAGGTTGAGACAGCTAGAGGAGATAGACAAAGATGTTTTTTTGAGATTCCACCCACGCAACACTCTCTCAGCCTCTGCAGTATTGAATGAAAATGACTCCCCAATTTCACACAAACAAACTATATTAGGAGTTCCTCACATTAATAGGGGATTGCAGAATCTATAAACAAATGGGATGAAATAATCTGTAAATTATCTCATTAGGTATCACTGAGCCCTGTAATGTAATGGGACTAGTGTTGTGTGAATGAAGAGAAACTAACAAACTCGTAAAGTGGTGAGATGTGGTGTGAATGCGTTGAAGACCTTTGGTTGTTTTTTAAGGGATCTTTCTGATATTGTTAACGTTTCGACTCATTTTGACTCATGCTGTAAATGTCGTCGCTATCTCATCTGTGAATCGCATTCAGAAAGAAGACAGCCGTCTTCACCAGTTTTTTTTAAACCTCTTTTCTGTGTTGTTGACACTCTATTGAGCAGATTTCCACATGAGGTTGTTGTATACTTTACTGTCTTGTTGAATATGTCTGAGAGCCTCTAGCGCTCTCCTCCAGTGCTGTTTTTGAATTATTAATGAAACAACAGATTCTAGGTGTTTACCTGAGTTTCTGTGAGTGATGCTCCTCTGTTTCACGTTTAATGTTTCTTAGATAGAAAATCTGATTCTAAAGGAAAGTTTAGAGCTTAGCAAACTCAGTCTGATTGCTCCATACCCCTTAATTGGGTCTGATCAGGCAACTAAGAAAAGGGATTCTGGGCTCTGTGTAATCCTTAAAATGCTTCATTAAAAAGAAGAAGTTAGTTTTAATTTAACAGTTTTGAATTGAATCTGTGAACAGTCAGGGTTTATAATGGACATTACAACTCCTTCACAAATTGGATCTGCAGTGAACTCCATCGAATCAGCAGCATCTAATTGTGTTTAAGCTCAGTCAGAGACTTTCTATAGACCCGCTATCCTGCAACAAAGCGCAAAGAGCACACAGTGATAACTTGCATATTCCTCCATTATGCTAGTTGCTTCTCAAGTGTAAGAAAATGTGCAAACGTTGATGTGGGAGAAAAGTGATAGATTTATTAACTTCTATGGGTCGATAGAAGTTCAACGCTGGAATTTGCTATTTGGCTGGAAACAGAGAAAACGTGCAAATGAAGAGTACTTAACTAATCACTCTGAGGGTTAAAGGGGACATTGTGCAAAAATCAGCTTTTGCTTTTTCTTTTTTATTTTTTGTCATGTGGGTCTCTCCTCTGTAAACAAAAATAAAGCCAATCTATCAGTTTGGTTTTAGGATGTGCTAAAACAAGCTGTTTCAAAAAGTCCCTGTTTGTGACATCACAAACAGGGGAATAAGAAATAAACACCTGTCACGTGCTCCTCCAGCAGCAGCTCTAATCTGAGCCCCTCACAGATTTACATTTAGTGCAATAGACCGTAGAACTATTTTAATCTAAAAAAAAGGTTGTGATATGTGTCCTTTAATGTTTGAACGATAATCAGTTTCACACTGATGAAGTGATCAACACTTTTCTGTTAACTGTGTTGCTTTTACTATTATTGTACTGCAGATTAAACATCCACAGAAATTCTGTTGCTTTGCAGTAAAAAAATAAAATAAATTAAGTAAAAAACTGAAAGTCCATTTTATTTTATAAAATACTTCATTTTCTTCTCTCAAATATTAAAGGTGCAGTACGTAAGAACATAGTGAGAATTTTACAGTGAGAAAATCCCAAAAGTCATAACGGAAGGAAGTTTATAATGAAAACATATTTCATATCCAGCTGGCTGCAGGGATTGTCAGTTTTTCTCCTTTCAAAACAAATAAGGCAGGACCTAGCTATTGTTTACCATCAGTGAGTGTGGGGATGCCGTGCCTCCTGTGAGCTAATGCTGTAATGCTGCAGCGCCGACGATTGTAATTTGACGACGGCCGGCAAAAAGCTCCAGAGTTGTTTAAAGTGGTTGCAGTAACCACATTTTACCACAAGATGTCACTTTTACTTAATCTCTGCATAATGCACCTTTAATAATTAAGGTAATAAACAAGCATATTGTACATTCTAACTGTATATCTTACATTGAAAGGATAGCAGCTTGCATATTTGGTTTTGGGGGCCAGTAGATCTCCATGCGTGTTTTATTGTATTTATTTATTTATATTTTATTCTGTTGCTGTATTTAGAAAATGCTGCTTTGTCAGCAGGTCAGGGTGCGTATTTTTTTTCTACTCCCCCTCCTTCAGTTTCTTTACACACACTCACTTCCTCATGCACACAGGCACTCATAATCTCTGCTTTGTCCTCCTTTCTCTTCTTTCCCTCCCTCTCTTTCTCTGTGTGCGTGAAGGCAAACTCAGCAGACCTCCAGGCTGCTGGGGAGCAGAGGCATTCTGGGTAATCCACACAGTGCGAGGGAGGAGCAGGAAAGAAAAGGGAGGAGGGAGGGAGAGAGCACCAAATCACTCCAGACTTGATGCTTTGCATGATGTTTAACGCTCCAAAATACAGACACTCACAAATAAAACCGAATCCGGTCTGAACCATAGAGACACAATATCCATCTGCTTCCATCTGTTGAGACAAACATGTTGTTTCTGTTTGCTTCTGACTCTGAAGGCTGCGGCAGATCTTGTTCTCTGTTGTTAACGATGGGGAGATGTGAAGGAGGCTGGAGGCGGCTGGGGGAGTAGCGAGGGTGGCGGGGTGGAGCAGCGGAGGAGACAGGAGTGTCATCAGTCTGCTTTTATCTCAGCTCTGATTAAACCATGTTCCTGTCTGACCTAAAAAGTCAGCTGGCGGAAACTTCAGAGGCTGTGGGCGAATTTCACCAGAGCTCTTTATACCCAGCCAGTGTCATCACAGGGAGAAAGAAGATCAGAAACACACAGAAAAATAAACAAAAACTAAATAAACACTGGTTGCAGGTGCTCAGTCAGACTTTATCTTATATTTAGATGTAAACTCTTCCCATTGCTGCTTTGTGTTTGTGAGTCGGATGAGGGAGAGGCCGTCGCTGAGTGGTAACGCACAATACCACAGGAAGCAGACGGAGGCCTTGCTGAAATGATCCAGCGCCACCCGTCTGGGATAAACACTGCAAAATAACACAATGTCCAAAAATAAATGCAGACCAGCACGGTTAGGCATCTGCAGAAACAGGAAATATCCCACTGAGGTAGTAGTACCAGGAAAAGGCGAATATTTCTCACATTTATTAGTGTTTGTGACAGATTCAGTCGCAAGATCCTACTGCAAGTTAACTGTACAATCACAAGAAACCAGTTATAGAGGCAGATGTATGTAAATGATGATAACCGCTGATCGCTGGACGGAGAATAGTGCTTTGTTTTTTTATTTCCTCTATGTCATTTGCATCAAAGTTCTTAAGCTTTTGTAAAATCCACAAATCGATGCTGAGGGTGTTGAGTTCCCTGAGTTGAGTCAAATGTGTGTGTTTAACTCTTGCATGTGTGTGTGTGTGTCCTTCTTCCAGAGTGCTGCAGCAGCTCCAAGCCCCGTTCTCGGGAGCCTCACCCCAGGAGAGGGCATGCCAGTGGGGCCTGTTCCTCCAGGATTCTTTCAGGTTAAAGATTCAGACACGTTTCCAGTTTTAATATCATTACATAAAAATACTTCCTGTAGTTTTTTCCTCCCGTCACATCATGGTTAGTGAACTAATGAAGAGGCCTGACATCGTCTTTGAAGAACTCATTGATTAAACGTCATTTTCAGTCTAGTTCGGCTGATAGCATGTGACGTGTGAATCGATGGCCTTCAGAGACGTTTCCCAGCTCGGCTTTCAAAAAGTCAAACATGAATCGAACAGATCAGCATACAACTTTTCACTTAAAAAAAAGGAAATTAGCTAAATTACCAGTTCGTTGATCTGCATTTGGACCAGTTTGGAAAATATTGACAAATTATTCCTAAAACTGATCTGTATTTTTCTTTTTGCAGTATCCATTCATCATCAGCATTGCTGGTTTAACGCTTATATTTAAAAGTTACACACACAAAAAACTGGATTTTGGGTCATTTTAGTTTTTGACCCTGATCAAACGAAGAGGTCTATTGCTCTCTAGTGGAGCCTTGTGGTACTGCAGCGTTGTAACAAATAAAAACTCATTCAGAAGCTGCAATAAAACATCAACACATGGGTAACAGTTAATGCATGCACTCTCATCAGCATCATTATACATCAGCCTTTTGTTTTCTGAGCCTGTGTCAATAATGTGGCTTTTGTTTACTTTGGTGTTGCTGCCAGGATTTGTAGGTGTGCAAACTGAAAACGTAATTTTCTACAACAGTTTATGACATAAAAGTTATTTTGCATGTGTTTATCAAAATGTAAAACCATCCAAACTTTGTATTTGCCTGTTTTTCAGCCATTCATGTCACCTCGGTACCCAGGAGGACCCAGACCGCCCCTCAGACTACCAAACCAGGTGAGTGTTCTTCTCAAATCTGCACGTCCAGAACCGATCAGAACAGAAGCAGACATTTTAAGTGGTCTACCCTTTTTAGGGTCTTGGAGGAGTTCCAGGTAGCCAGCCCATGCTGCCCTCTGGAATGGACCCAACAAGACAGCAAGGTACTGAAACAGCTTATGTGACTTAACCTTGATGTTTTGTGAATTAAGTCTTCAGTTTCCGGCCAACTCTTCTATCCTTGCTGCTGTTCTTGTTAAGCTGATAAAACAACTTTAGAAGGAACAACACTGGCAGATTTTTTTTTTCATCTCAGACACCTTGGCTCCACATGAGCCTTTGATCTCTGGAGAGTCCGCTTTTGGCAGACCTGTTTTTACGATCAACAGATTTTAGGAAATTATTTTAAAACAGTGATTTAACACCAGAAGATAAGTAAAAAAACACAGTTTAGTAAAGTTTTTCTTTTCGTCAAACATAAAGAATGTATTAAATTGACTCATTTTCGGCCGAAATGAGTTTTCACCACGGGTGGCTGGGCTCTCCCTTAGTGATAGGGTGAGAAGCTCAGTCATCCGGGAGGGGCTCGGAGTAGACTTGCTGCTCCTCACATCAAGAGAAGCCAGTTGAGGTGGCTCGGGCATCTGGTCAGGATGTCTCCTGGGCGCCTCCTTGGTGAAGTTTTCTGGGAACGTCCAACCAGGCAAAGACCTAAAGGAAGACCCAGGACACTGGAGAGACTATGTCTCACAGCTGGGAGCACCTTAGGATTCTCCCAGAGGAGCTGACCCAAGTGGCTGGGGAAAGGGAAGCCTGGGCCTCCCTGCTTAGGCTAATGCCCCCGCGGCCTGACCCCGGATAAGCGGCTGAAAATGGATGGATGGATCAATTAACATTCTGATTGGAAGATTACTATTAAAGTTAACAAATATCACACCTGCATTAGCAGTTACTGCTTTCTATGGTTCTCAGGACATCCAAACATGGGAGGTCCCATGCAGAGGATGACGCCACCTAGAGGCATGGTGCCGCTAGGACCCCAGGTATGAGGCAGAATTATACATTAAAGTGTTTTGATACTTTACCTCCTCTGGACATAATGTTTTGTCCTTTCTTTAGAGCTATGGAGGAGGAATGAGGCCACCGCTAAATGCCCTGGTTGGTCCTGGGATGCCTGGTATGAGCATGTGAGTGTTGTAAAAACATAATAATAATAATAACAACAGCAACAACAACAATAATGATGATGATGATGATAAGATAATAATAATAATAATAATAATAATAATAACAATAATAATAACAATAATAAAATTAATAATAATAGCTTTATTAAATAAGACGTTACTCTATTTTATTCCTTCTAGATAAAATTCTGAGGAACTCAGCACAATTTCTCCTTTCAAAAGGACAAAAGCAAATGTTAAAAATCCTAAATCTTTTGTTTTCACCTTTTTTCTCGGCTGATTTACTGTAACAGGGAGTTGACTTTCCAGGGTTTGCTCCACCTTTCTTGTTTTTCACTTTTTCCTGGCAACCGAGCGTTTTGTTGTTGCCAACTCTGATCAGGAACAATGTGTGTGTGTGTGTGTGTGTGTGTGTGTGTGTGTGTGTGTGTGTGTGTGTGTGTGTGTGTGTGTGTGTGTGTGTGTGTGTGTGTGTGTGTGTGTGTGTGTGTGTGTGTGTGTGTGTGTGTGTGTGTTCCAGGGGGCCCGGCGGCGGTAGACCCTGGCCAAATCCTCCAAACTCCAACTCTGTAAGTGCTCAAACAAAAAGATCTGACAAGAAACAGTTGCCTTTTTTTTCCTTTAAGGTAATTTTATGTTTTTTTTTCTTTGCCGTACTTGTAGACCCCGTACTCTTCAGCATCTCCAGGAAGCTACGTGGTACGTACATTTGAGTTGAAACCACGCTTTTAGTCTCTGAAAAGGCTGTAATTCATTCATTTATGCAGGAAACCAACATCTAATTTCAGGGGCCTCCAGGAGGAGGGGGGGCACCTGGAACTCCAATAATGCCAAGTCCTGCAGGTGAGCTCTGTGCATCGTCATCTATCTACACAGGACATTTAAATAAACCCTGTCTTCTTAATGTTCCTGTCTTTATTCTGTCAGACTCGACCAACTCCGGAGACAACATGTACACCATGATAAGCACAGTCCCTCCAGGTGGAAGCCGACCAAATGTGAGATACTTTTCTCTCCATGTAAGAAACATTTCTAGTAGGCTGCTGGATGTTGTCTCTCCTGTCCTTCATGGTCTCCTGTGTACGTCCTCCTCAGTTCCCTATGGGTGCAGGTAGCGACGGTCCGTTAGGGGGGATGGCTGGAATGGAGCCGCACCACATGAATGGGTCTTTAGGTAAAAAAATAAATAAAAACATTTCTGCAAAATTTTTCTCCCTGATTGAAATTCAAGCATTTTTTTTAATAATGTTTGGTGTTTTTTAGGGTCAAGTGACATGGACAGTATTTCCAAGGTAAGATTATTTTTATTTACCTGTGATGCACTTCAGATATTAGTTGTAGCTTTTGAAAGTGCTGTTCTGCTCACCTTTTAGCAGAACTCACCTGGTAACCTAAGTATGAGCAACCAACCCGGGACACCCAGAGAGGACGGAGAGATGGGAGGAAACTTCCTTAACCCTTTTCAAAATGAAAGTGTGAGTTTCACGTCTTCCACAACTCAGAGGTGAAGCTTGGCGTTACCTGCTGCTACCCTCTGACTCAGCAGCAATCTACAGAAATCACTTTAAAGTACAAAGCTCAACACATACATCTGGGAGCATTAGAGGAGCCGGACTTCTCTGGTTTTATGTGTTTTTACAGATTTCTGCAGCTGTTGACTGCAGCTATAACAACGGATGTTTTACTCCTGACACGTTTGCAACTGCAGCTCTGGTCCCTCTGTTGTGGCTCTTTAACCAAAGTAAAACAGAAACGTATCAAATCTGTTGTCATTTTCACAAAATTGAAATTGATTAAAGACAAACACTACAAATTGTGCATAAAATGTTTGTCATAGACATGCTAAAGCAAAATCTTAAATGTGTAATTTAAAAAGCTCAAATCCTTCAAGTTCCATTTTTTTTTGCATTAAACTACAAAACATTAATAAAATCTGTGGGGTTTTTTTTACCAAATGTTTGTAATTACTGTTTTAATCTGTTTTCACCTGCAAGCGTTTAGCACTTACACACATCAAAGAAGCAGATGTTAAGCCTT
Source organism: Nothobranchius furzeri (assembly GCF_043380555.1). Classification (NCBI taxonomy): domain Eukaryota; kingdom Metazoa; phylum Chordata; class Actinopteri; order Cyprinodontiformes; family Nothobranchiidae; genus Nothobranchius; species Nothobranchius furzeri. The sequence continues at coordinate 44,235,043 of NC_091757.1, forward strand.
TATGCCCACATTTGCATCATAAATGAGACGTTCCAAACAAAAATACTTTGTAAATTTTCTGAAAGCGACGAGTGAATTGGTGTCAGCGGTTGTCCCTGCTGTGATGTTCAAAACAATATGTTCCTCTGTTTTGTTGTTGCACAACTGTCCCCTCTCAGACCCATTATGCAACCGTTTCTCCTGCAGCTTTTAACACGTCCGTGAACTCAGTCATCCCGTTCAGACAGCTGAACGTTGGACTTCTCAGCATGTTTGTTCAGATTATTTTAGCTCTTTTTTGTTTGATAGGAGGGCGTTGTTCTATTTTTGGAATAAACCCCCAGTATTTCTGATATCTATTATACGTCCACCCCAAAGTTAAGCTTTCTGAGCTGATTTGACAGCGGAGGGGAAATAAAGTGTACGTGACAGATGAATAATAGTCTCTGAAAAATGGGATTTAATGAATGTGTTGCAGGGTGTTATGATGATTAGAAATACAAAATCAAAATTTGCCATTTATAACAATAATCGTATTTAACGTTTAGGTAAATTATGGTCAGTTTTAATTTTAAAATATTCATTGAGATGCAGTTAAGTATCCAAAAAGTCTGATTTCTGTTTATCTGATCATTAACTAGTTTGTTTATGATCATTAACTAGAAAGCTATTTTTAACTAAAAAAAAATACGTTTTACCCATAAGAGCTTCATGAATGTCATCTGTTGGGAGAGTTTATGCTTAGACTCGGACTGATGAGCTAACGGCTAGGTTAACCACAAGTGATTTGCTAATAAGATCCAGTTTTTTAACAGCAGTTCATTCTAAATATTTTTTAAACCTGCTAATTGACCTGTGCTGCCACGTGGGTCTTTACTGCCTCCAAACCTGAAAAGACAAACTTTCTATCCCTTTTCTAAAACAAGCCATTTCAAAAAAGTTGCTGTTTGTGATGTCACAAGTAGAAAATTGAATAGAACCACCTCTCTCGTGCAAGAGAGAGAGCTGTTGCTGGAGATGTAGCAGCTCTATCCTGAGCCCCCTCCACATATTGGAGCTTCTCGGCTAATAGCAGCATGAGCTGGAGATGGGTGGGCGTGGCCAGCTCCAGCTTGTTGTCTTTAAGGGACACTGTGCAATTTTTTCATCTTTGTTAATCATTTTCTTGCGTCAGTATGCGCCAAAATTACCCTTTACTGAAATGTCACTTAGGCCCCACTGCCCTCTGTGGCCAGAATACCATACCGCCCCAGGGCGGCTGTAGCTTGCAGCGTGTTAATAATGGAAAGCATTTTGGGAGCTGTGGAGTGGAGCTGACATTTCATTTTCAATTAAATCACAGTGAATTAATAACGAATACTAGGGGATGCTAAAAGCAAATAAAACTGAAAAGTGTGCATTTAAAGTGATTCAGCCCCAAAACGGCTCACTCGGGAAGGTACTAAAAAATAAAACGGCTGAAATAGCTTTATTTGAGAGGGATTTAGTGCAAAGAGCTTCATAAACATGTTTTTATTGACCAGGCTGTTAAGAAAACCCTTGCTCCTAACCTGTTTCTGCAGTACTCTCCAAACATGACGATGAGCGTGTGAAGATCCTGGAGGCAGCTTTCGGTCAGTCGCTCAGCAATCTGCTCCTGGAGAAGTTGTGACGAAGCAGAGAGACATGATGTGATGTCATCCAAGCCAGTGACTCTTCCTCCACCACGGTCGCTGAGGGCGCCATCCACCCCTCCTCCACCATTCATGGTTTCTGCCCGTGTCTCTTTGTCTCCTGTTCCTTCTGAGTGGTGACTCTGCAACATCCATCAGTTCTTCCTCCACAACCACCAGACTGTACAAAGGAAACAGACTGAAACAAGCCAGGGTGGAAGTCCTGGTTGTACATTTGCATTCAGTGTGTGAGAGACATCTGACAGATGTTTCTGCCTTTTGCATCGTATCACAAAATATTCCCCAAAGTACAAAATGACAGCATTAATTTATTCACCTAACTGGACAACACCTTTAGTTGTTTGTTTTCAAACAAAAACAGTTTTGATGACAGCGAAGTCATGAGCCGCTCCATTTGTGTTGTACAGCTCTTGGAGGGTTCCTTCTTGTTAGTTTTTTAATTTATGATGTCTTGGGAATAGATTCTATTCTTTCTCATCTTTTTCTCAATTTTGGCAAACATGTATTGTTCTTTGTTACCCAGAGAGGTGAATTACATTCAGACCATATAGTTGTTATTGTAAAATCTCCCTTTAAGTCATTTTATCTGATTTCATTTGGTTATTAAAGTGAGAAAAGCAGAAAAGTTCGTGCTGGTGAAGGTTTGCACACATCTGAATGGCCAACAGACTCAAAGTTTGATTATTCAGAAACAGCAAGAGGAAAAATTCCATTAGATTCAAAGTTTTCAGGTCTTCTCGGACTGTTTTTGTGGTGACCCCACTCTAGAACATTTAGCAAAGGGTCAAAAAAACAGAGTTAATCTAGTTTTTGTTCAGATAAAACCAGTATAGAAACAGAATTTGTTGGTTTCGGTCATCGTAGGCCCTCAGGATGAAGATGGACGTTTACTAGCTTCTAAAGCACTGGCCGCTCACTCTCATCCGGCTAAACTGTGATTTTAGTGGGATGTAAAAAGTTGGTTGTTACAGAAAACTTGTTTTTAATCTGTTTAAAATAGTTTTCCAAACATAACTGTCATCATGTACAATGGTCAGTATTCCTGTAAACATACAACCTCCCCCCTTCAGCGTGTACAGCTCACAAATGTAGCTCCTCTGTCTTTGTATGTGTATTTGATGTTATTATTATTATTATTATTATTATTATTATTATTATTATTATTATTATTATTTGAATAAACAACAGAAGCAAATTGCTGTAAATAGGAGGGATGGACTGAAAACACCCTCACAGCTGATCAGAAACATTTATTTGTGTTAGACTGAAGCCATAAGTGGGAGAAAATACTTTTTTGAAGTAAATAGAATTGTTTGTTTTATTTTTATTTTGCAGCACTTTGCTTGTGATGTGTTGATCATTTTCTCTTTTTTATTCTTGTATTTTGTTTTTGTAAATAAGCAGAGAAGCTTCCTGGGTTTTGAATATACTGGTATAAAGCTTCTCTTCCAGCCATCAATGTGTGTTCTTGGGCTTCACCTCGAGTGTGTTTGCATCTGTTTATACATAAATACTCATCATGAACTGCCTTTTTTACTTGAAATGTGTGTAACTCTTTTTTTGGGCAAACAAAAACGTTGCAGTTGGGATTTGGAGGCAGTGCTGGTTTAAATGTGATCCACCCTAATCCAGGAGCTTTATGGGATTCATTTTAAATCCAAATGAGATTTGCCTGAATGATGACCGCCTAGCTTAAATTATTAATTTGTTAATTTTCAAAGACCAAGTTCACTAAGAAACAGATTTTTACCTGTAATTTTTTCAAACAAGATCGTTCTATCTGAGTTTCCCATGCAGACAAAATGAGAAAATAGTCTACACCCCTATTTAGTGAAAATAAATGGAGAAATGCTCAGATTAGAAAAGCGTGACAGATCTGCATCACACTGAAAATTAGCATTCACTGACTTTATTTGTAAAGCAGATAAGATTTCACAAAACTCTTTTCAGATGGTTCAAATAAAAATCAGAGCAATAAAATGAATCCACGAATGATAAAACAGGACACAGAGTTTCAGTAAACACAGGTCTGATTTTATCTGTTCCCTAAAACGCTTCACTGAGGCGTGGAGGTTTGAGTTGAGCATTCTAAGATGTGGGAGTAGGATTTGGAGATTATTTAGGCTTTGGTTGTTTACAAATAGTCATTATTTTTCTGTATGTGGGTAAAAATCATGTTCGAATATCACACTTTAGCTTTTAAATTTTTATTTCTATTTATTTCCCCTTATTTGGATGAACTCCCTAAGCTGTGCTGCAGCAAAAAGTCACCTAAGATTTCCTGGACGTGCTTAATAAGTGGCTTAAAACTAAAGAAGATTAATTATTTTCTTTATCTGCTGCCAAATATCCAAACTCATCATTAAAGACCGTTTAGACCTTCCTGCCATGTTAAAAACATCTCCATACTTCCAAATTGAAGCTTTTTATTATAAGTAATTAAATATTTCGCTCATTTTAACCAGTTTCATTTGTTTTAAAAGTGCTAAATGAATCAAACTGAGTGTTCTAATAGGAATGCATTTAAAGTTCAGCGCTCATTAAATCACAAAGGTTTTACTCGTTCAGGTTTAACAGATTTTATTGTAAACATAAATTCTCTTGGTCTGACCTGTGAACTAAGAAGAGAAGCAGAATCTGATTCTGTCTCCAGAGGCGTTTCAGGAAGCGGTCTGAGTCAGACTGGGCAAAAATAATCTAAAGAGATTAGAGCTCCCATTAGAAACAATAATCTAAAGAGATTAGAGCTCCCATTAGAAACATCGGGCGGACAGAGAACAACGTGTTTGTAGAAACGAGAGCAAGAGAGGGAATGCTAAACAGGCTTATTGTCTCAGTCGTGTCATTTGTCTTTCCATGTCCTCTGCTGCCAGGAGACCGTTGGATGGATGGAGAGCCGTCGTTTCACAATCAGGAAACTGCTACTGGAATAGTGACTTTGTTTTACCAGTTCTTCAACATTTAGCTTTTTCCATATTGTTGTTTCACGGAGAAAAGTAAACGTGTGTGTCCACCTTCACAGGATTCACGTGTCCTGTGGAGTTTCACCTGGCAGGTGCAAGCTTCTTGTTCTAGTCGGAGGTAAGTGTGTGACTAGTGAGCAAAGCTGCAGATCTAACAGAAGAAAACTTACTAAATATCAACTTAAGGGACAAAAACTCTGTAAAAGGAGACGGCAGTGATGCACCAAACGTCTTTTTATGTGTATTTGTCATTGTTTGGTCCTTCTCAGGGTGTGAGACAGTTTTTTGGCCAGTGAGACATGTTGGGGTCCGGGTATTCAGACAGTGCCAGCTGGTTATTATGTAACCAGATTAACAGGACAGGAGCCCCCGCTGAGCCCACATGAGCTGAAAAGTGAACCACTGTTTTCCCAGAGGGAGAAAATGTGTGTGTGTGTGTGTGTGTGTGTGTGTGTGTGTGTGTGTGTGTGTGTGTGTGTGTGTGTGTGTGTGTGTGTGTGTGTGTGTGTTTAAATTTGGTTATATTGAGAACATTAAAATTCTTTAAGCAGGGTGAATATTTGCTTTAAGATCAGAAGCAGGAAGGAGCAACAACAGTTAAATCGGTGGTAAATAAAGGCGAGACGGATTGATGTTCTTTAAAGAAACTCTCGTGTGAGAGCCCGGCCCCCTGTTAGAACCCGTCCCCCGGTTCCTTGGACGAGGCAGCAGGATCCCTGACACTAGAGTTGCTCTCTGGCTGCCTGATGTCTGGAGCCATGGCTGCACAGATGGTTGTCGCTCTGCTGGCTTTCACCTCCTTGAGCGTCGCGTCTGAACTGGACTGTAAGGAGCTGGTTAAGCCTCTGCTTCTGGACAGCCACAGTCCTGTGAGTATTTGATGAGGACAAGATGGAGAAGGCTTGATGCACAGTTCACTGTACTCTAAATAGCTTTTCTAAAATGCATTTGCATGAAAAGGCATCTATCATCTGTTATACTGAAGTATTTCAGGTTTTACTACAATAATAAACGAGCCAGCATCACATTGTTTGTAAAATTATACTTTAAACTATGATGCCTGTGACATTGACCGCAGTTATGGCTAGTATGTGGATTACATATGCCAGTAAACCTGATGATGCAAACAAAAGTTATCAGTGTTGTGTTTGAATAAATCATTTTAAAATAGATTTCTTCAGTAGGATTTTACCACAGTCGCCATTTAGGCCTCAATATTTTGTCATCTTTTGGTCAAGATTTGCTTAATTTCCACCAGATGATCTATTATTTAATAAAATAACATTTTCTATTTCCCAGTTCAGTGATTCATTTAGTTGAAAATTTAAAATTTTATTCTCTCAAATTAAAAAATTCCAAATTTTGTTTGTAGTGTATAATTAATACAGCACTGAAGAAGAAAAAAAACACTCCCTCCTAAACTGTCTACTTATGGTGAAAGTCTGAAAGTTTCCAAATTTCTGCCAAAACAGTTCTTCTTTCTTTCTTGAATCTGAATGGTTCAAGTCCATTTCGAAGGTAACAGACCATCTTTATTGTTGTAAAACAATTGCAGCAAAGATAGGACATTTGTTATTTCCTGATGATAAATGTGGGAATTTGTTGTTTGAACGTAAACGTTGTTGTTTGTGCTGTTATGGTGCAGATCTATGGAAAGTGGGTATTGCACGTGGGCACGTGGGACAAACAAGGCCTGCAGAGTGACCTGTCCTCGGTGAACAGCTCCTGGGTGGAGCTGTCTCCTTCCTCAGACAGCGGAGTCATCACAGTCTACTGGGCCGACCGTCTGTAAGAACTCGCTTCAACAACATTTTTTGCCTCATTTGAAAATAACTCTTGAACAGAACTTGTGTTTGAATTAAGTTATTTTTTCTTCTTTTTTTCATCACAGTAAAGATGATAAATGCCTTCAAGGTCCAGCAAATGCCACCATTTCAGGAACAACCAGCCACACCACCTGTATGGGCTTTAAAATATTGTGTTATTTTTATTTTCTGGTTACTGAATCAGCCAAACCCCTTAAACCAACACTAAATTAGTTTACCCGCTTCTCTTTTCTACTGGCTGAAAACAGAATAACAACTGTCGTGAGCGACGCTGCCACAGCCTGCTGTGGGTAGCGCTAACAACGAGCTAACACATATGCGAGCCCAATGATACTAAACAAGCCATAAAGTAAAAAGATCCACACTGTTGGACCAACAATATTACTTACAAGTCAAGTAGCAACAAAGCCAGGCCATCATCAGTCCTTGATTTTGTGGCCTCAGTTCCCTCAAAACAGTATAGGCCACAAAGACATCACTCTCTTACTGCTACTTCCAGGCTCCACCAAGATGCCAGCAAAAAAAAAAGCTAAATTATTCTTGTTGTGCTTTTTATTGACAATCTGCAAACTGAAAAAGCTAACTGCTAGCCTTCATATTTTCTACCAGGGCAGTAAACAGCCAAAGCTGTAAATCAGGTAGAGTGCTCCCCCTAGTGCACCTACTCATGACACAAACTGTTAAGTGTGGTTTCTGGTGAGCAGAGTGCTGCATACTGGGAAGAATCACTGAAACCAATTTGAAAGCAATAGCTTAAAGTGCTAAAAGGTCTTTAGTGTTGCTTTAACTAAGGTATGGGTAGATTTCAGAGCACTAATGTTGAGGTCTGAATGTGTTTAGTGCACTTGAATTCATTTTTGTCTGCACTGATTCCACCCTCTGCATGTTTAACAGTTGTCATCAATGGTCACACCTCCTATCACGATGGGAAGTATTATGAGACCTGCAGCGACTGTCTCCTGTCTGAGGACACCACCCTCCTCCCTGACGGCAAGTCAAAGGGACGATACCTTTTCCTGTTCAGTAAGCCCTTTAATTTTAATTATTCTATTAAGATCCCACTTGTTTTTAAGAATCTTACATATGTCATCATCTTCTAAAAGCACGGACCGGCAATCTGGAGCCCTCTGAGCTGGACACCTATAAAAAGCAGGCAGAGTGTCTCAAATTTCTCCCCGAGTACCACTTTGGAAGCACACGTAAGACATCCGCTCCTTCAGCTCTCCCATCGTCTGTCAGACCTCGTTTAGTCATTTTTGTTTTCCTCTTCCCTCAGATCTGTGTCCAGATGAGAGGGAATCTGCTTCGCCTTCCGTCAGCAACACAGAGAGCGATCAAACCGAGGAGAACACAGATGTGTCGCCTCAGTAGACTTCCTGGTTCAGCTGAACACAAACTAAACGTTTTATGTAGAGACAGAACAGTGTTAATTAAACATGTAGTAGTTTAGATGGCAGCAGTGAAGCCATGGGGGTTCATGTCTTGTTGAATTTGGTTCTGTAAAAGTTGTGTTTGGTTTCATGTGTCACTTGTGGTAAATAAAATCTCTATTAACAATTTCCTGTCGATTATTTATTTGTTGTTTTTTAAGTCTAAGAAAGTTGCAAGACTTTGTTTGTGCCAACTCCTCCAAAATGCACTCCTGTCCCCTGAAACAGTCGGTCGCTTGGTGACTGTTTTCCATTTATTTCACCCCACTTGTTAAAAGCTGTGTTTAGTTCTTTTGAAAGCATTTCAACCGTCCAGGACAGGTCGTGGCACTCTTCCCGACTCCTTTCAGGAGCAGAAAAGCAGAGAACAGAGGTCCGTTCAGCACTGTCCAAAAGAAATCTGCATGCCTCCATCTAGGCTCCCCCTTCCACCTCGTCTTTGCCTCCCCCGTTTAAAACACAACTACTTCTTTTGTCTGACAGCCTGGAGGGAAAATAAACCAGTGTCAGAAGGTTTCTGCAACAGGTTGAGAAACATCATGGCTCTGCTTGTCATTGGGCTGCTGCTGGCTCTCTCTTCCCTCACAGCAGCGTCGGCTCCTGACTGCAAAGACCTGGTCAAACCTTTTATGCCAGATGATCCCAAACTGGTAAGTTCTGCTTTTTTTTAATTAAATTGTCCCGAAAACACACTTCTATCTTTGCATGAAAGGTGTTTGGAAAATGGGTGTACGCGTTGGGAGCAGGTGACCCCCCACCATATCACAAAGCACTGGAGGCCCTAAAAAGCTCCTGGATTCATTTGACTCCGACTTCAAGTGATCTGCTGGTCACCCTGAGATGGGGAGACCACTGCTTGTGAGTTTTCTTTGTTAAAAATAAAAACAGGCTGATTCATGTTGAACTAGTGGAACTGATCCATTTTTGTTTCCCAGCAATCGTTGTATCTTTGGGGAAGTAAATGCAACCGTCTCTGGACTCACAACCACATTTAGCAGTATGTTGATCAGAAAAAAGTAGAAATGTATCTTTGAAATTAAAATAATGCTATTTAACATTTCTTTTTTCTCATTTTTTAGAGAACTTGTCCAATCACAAGGGACAACTCCTACAGACTTGCTCTGACTGCCTGCTGTGGACGGACACCTTCCGAAATGGGGACGTGACAGGCAGATACATCCTGCAGTTCAGTGAGTCCGCGCGTTATCCACCTCATCTTTTTTAGATAAAATGACTACATGTGCATACTCTTCCTAATATCATTAAATTCTTTCAGCAAGAACAGGAAAAGTAGAACCCAAAGATGTTGAAATTTTCAAGAAACAAGCAGAGTGTCTGAACTTCCCTAAGAACTTCCACAGCTACGACGGCAAAGTAGGTCAGTAACTTTTCAGCAGCAGCTTCTTCTCAAAGCAGCACAGATAAACACTAGGTGGAGATGTGTACTGAGGAACAAAAATCAAACATCTTTTAGTGTAGACATTCTTACAAGTTTTGGATTATTGGCCTTTATTCTAATAATGCACAGAAAATGCTCCTTCTCACAAATTGAGTTCGGCTCTTTCTTGTGTTGCAGAGCTGTGTCCTGATGAGAACGAGAATGCCGAGTGAGCAGAGAGGAAGCTTCGTGCATGAAAAAAGTTGAATAAAATCTGCATTTGGTGTTGTTTTGATTGAATTATCTAGAGGTTTTGGGCCTTTTTGCCAGACATGTTTAAAACTTTTTTTGGGGGGTTCATGTTGGTCATTTGTTGAAAATGTTCAGAGAGACATGTTGGAATGAGCCAAAATTTAATGAGAAGTGTAAGAGCAGACCTTTTCTGGGTTTAGTTGGCATTTCAAATACAGTCAGGGGTTAAAATATTTGGTTATTTGAGTTAAAAAATATATTAAATACCACAAAGTTAACAAATCTGGGAAGAAATTTAAATTTAAATGTCATAACACACTTTGAAAATCCCTGTTTTACACTGCTGCCTGCACATTGGTTTTAATATTTACACATATAGAACATGGAGGATTATTAGCATGGCTCATTTTGAAATAAAGTTTTCTACCAGTTACATTTACATCACATGTGGTCAAAACTAATTCAAATAAATGATTTTCATTCTTACAATTTGTTAAGAATTTCATGACAAGATGCAACACAATATGTAAAAATGCAATTTGCTCCAAGTGGAGGAGATTGAGTATCTCAGGGTTTTGTTTTCAATCGAGGAAAAGATGGAGCGTGAAATTGCCAGGCGGATTGGTGCTGCGTCTGCAGTGATGCGGGCATTGTACCGGTCCATCACGGTGGAGAGAGAGCTGAGCTGGAAGGTGAAACTGAATTTATCGGCCGATCCACGTTCCTATCCTTACCTGTAAGCTTTAGTGACCGGAAGAATAAGATCGTGGATGCAAGCGGCCAAAATTAGTTTCTCTGCAGGGTGGCTGTTGTCTTCCTTATAGATAGGGTGAGAAGCTCAGTCATCTGGGAGGGGCTCGGAGTAGACCTGCTGCTCCTCCACATTGAGAGGAGCATCTGGTCAGGATACCTCCTGGACGCCTCCTGAGGTTTTCCACGCACATCCAACCAGGAGGAGACCCAATGGAAGACCCAGGACATGCTGGAGGGATTATGTCTCTCGGCTGGCCAGGGAACGCCTTGGGATTCCCCTGGAGGAAGTGGCCAGGGAGAGGGAAGTCTGGGCCTCCCTGCTTAGGTTGCTGCACCCACGACCCGACACCAGATAAGCAGGAGTGGATGGATGGATGGATGGACGGACGGACGCCGGGGGTTTCTACTCTGGTTTGAAAGGTGTCTCAGTGCTTTAGATTGAGTCTGTTATACTGGCTCCCCAGGCCGGCATGAATGTTCTCCATCTTGCTGGACCGGCTGCTGATGGTGGACCCACTGGTTCTTGAGCTGCGTGTTTCTGAGCTGCTGTCTGCTCGTGTCAACCTCCGACACCTGAGCATAGCCGTAACCTGCTTCTGGCACTGGGAAGAGCCGTAGTAGTACAGGACCGGATCCAGGCAGCAGCTGATGCTGCTAACACACAAGGAGAGCAGGTAGGCCTTGTAGGAGCAATCGTTGGAGGAGTGGGACATCTGAACGTAGTGAGCCATCAGGATGACGTTTGTAGGAGTGAAGCAGACCACAAACACAAGCAACACTACCACAGTCATCACTATAGCACGGGTCTTCTTGGAGCGGTTGTCCACGTTGGCCGCAGCCAGAGCCTGGATGACCCGTATGTAACAAATAGCAGTGATGATGAGAGGGATGAAGAAAAAGACAGAGGAGTAGATAGGAAAGAAGTAGAGATAGAAAGCCTGGAGCTTCTCCACATCCTGCACGTCGTGGCAGGTGGTGATTCCCAGGTCTGACAGGTAGATGGTCTGATCTGAGATCAGAAGGGGGAAGATTCCTCCCAGAGACACGAGCCACATGGCAGCACAGACAGCTGCAGCCGTCTGGGGGCTGCGCCACGTCAGGGACTTCATGGGGTAAACCACAGCCAGGAAGCGGTCCGCACCGATGCACGTCATGAGCAGCACGGAGCAGTACATGTTGCAGTGGAATGCTGCTGTGACAGCACGGCACAGGAAGGAGCCATAGATCCAGTTGTTGCCGTGGTAATGGTAGGTGATTTTAAAGGGAAGGAGCAGACCAAATAGAAGGTCAGAACAGGCCAGGTTCAGCATGTAGATCACAGCCGGCTTCCTGGGACGTATCCGATGAACAAACATCACTGCGGCAACGAGGTTGAGAGGCACACTGATGATGAAGACCAGGGTGTAAATGGTTGGGATGAGGGCTGTTGCTAGGTGACCCTGGAGGAACTCTTTGGTTTCCTCTGAGACAAAATAGAGTTTTGAGGGGTGATGGTGGTGTCTTTTTACGGACTGTGGTTTCAGTTCTGAGCCCGAATCCCCATCACCGCTGACATCATCAACAGCAGACAGGTCAACGTAGTCCACAGGTTCATCAGTCACCATGATGAAGTGACCCGAGAACGTCCGAGGAATGAGCACCGAGCCTTCAGACAGAAAAGAACGAAGACAGAAGGGTTTTAGTGTTTGTTTTACTGCTCAGTATTCCGCTCTTTGGTTCATAACACCTTCAGAAATCTGCTGCTATTTGTTTTTTTAATAATTATATTTTTACTAAAGGCCTCTTCCCTGTTCTCTCTGGTTTGCTTCAGCTTTCAATTGAAGAGATGATTTTGTTCAGGATTAAGCTACTACCAGCCAGAGTAAGGTAGTATAATTTATAAAATTATTTTCTATAAAAGCATCAATAAAACGTAAAAATGTGTTTGATGCTACAGTTAATCGTTGAAAAGGAACAAAACTTACCAACAACGAAAGAATCCAATGTTTGTTTTCTCTCACAATTTTCTGCAAACGTTATGTTGCAAGAAATGCATCAAGACATAATTTATCATTATGATTTATACAAAGTTCTCTTCTTCTGTGGTAACTGATAAGTACCAGTTCTAAGCAGGCAGCAGCCACTTCTGTGAACAACTTGAAGTGTTTTAATGAAAAGTTTAGCATTGTTTGGTTCAAACTGTAAAAAAAAAAACAAGTTTTACTCATTTTGGTACATTTCAGGATTTGCTCATTCTGAAACCATCTGAATAAACACTTTTCACAGGAGAAAGGGTAAATACTGGAAATTTGCAAAGGATGTGAGCAAATCAAAGTAGAGAAATCATGAAGATTTATAAAACTGTTTTAAGGTGGTTTACATTACGTGTGATATAAAAGCATGCCAACAATGTTTAAAATATTAGTATTAAAGTTTAGTTTAACATGTATTCAAACACTTTTTAATGTTTCTGACCCATCGAGGTGAAATATTTTGCACAAATCTACACTTATCTATTTATTTGGTTGCTAATTTGTGTACAAATAAAATTCTAGACACATTTTAAAATATTCATAAATTCAGTTTAAAGCTCTTTCTTTAACCAATGAGACATTCTGTACTAAAGACATCACTTATTGCAGCAGAGAGTGAAATAATTGAATATCTGAAAATAAATGTGCTTTAATATCAAAATCTTCTAATTTGAAAATTATGTATCATTTATCTTTTGAATGAACATTAATACATCCAAGTATATTTCATTACCACGATAATTTCCAACACCCGATGCATTTTTCTCCAAGCAACAAAAACACAAACTTCACCTAAATGGTAAAAACATTCAAATCTTTTTTTTTTTTTTGGTCATGAAACTTTCAGTCGACTCAGTGGTGACATAAACACTATAAAACGAGTACTTACCATTGTGAGAGGGAAGAGCTGGAGTTGTGTGATAAAACAGAAACACACTTATTAATAAAAGCATTGCGCCAGTGCACATCTTATCCTTTTGTTAGACGGGTTTGCAGAGAGAAGAATGTTTCTTTCTCTAGAGTCTAGGAGGGAACCTCTCCTCCTCCGGTCTGCAGATCTCCTCCCCTTCAGCTTCACTCGTCAGGTCAAAATATTTACTCCCGAATTTAAACCAACCAGCAAAATTTGCCAAGAGGAAAATAAAGTAGAAAGAAAAACATTCTGGACAGGAGTAACTTTATTCGGCACATCATTTACCTGCATTAGGACACAATTATTAATAGCCACGTATTAAAAATTCATAGAGTAGTTTTGACATTGAATTAAAACATTTAAATGTTTAAAAGGCACCGGTAGACTGTAGTAATCCTGTATGCGCATGTCAGATGGAACGCCGTTTTCCAGCTCCGCGCTGCTGTTTCCTCATAAGTTTTGCATACAAAACATAAATATTGTAACAATTTTATTTGTAAAAGTAAATTTCATTTACAATCAGCACATAGAAAATCAGAACGTTTTATTCAGGTGTGATCCATTAAATTAAATCTGATGAAATAAGACAATTCTAAATAATTTGTTCCCATCATAAGGAGGAATTCCTGCTTTCTCTTCTTCGTTTATTTCCCATAAAACTTCTTGTTCAGAAGGAAGATGAGTAGATTAACGTTAACTTTGGCTTTGTCGAACATCTTCATGACGGCCACGCCTTCGTACTGCAGCTGTAGGAGGTCCTGGACACAAAACACAAAATGATTAGGAATCATTCGCCCTAATAAACACAAATTCTTGGTTTCCATGACGTATTTGGGGCAACGGTGGCACAGGAAGTTAAGCGCTCGCCCTGTAATTGGAAGGTTGCAGGTTCGAGCCACGCTCAGTCTGTCGCTGTCGTTGTGTCCTTGGGCAAGACACTTAACCCATGTTGCCTGCTGGTGGTGGTCGGAGGGACCGGTGGCGCCAGTGCTCGGCAGCCTCGCCTCTGTCAGTGCGCCCCAGGGCAGCTGTGGCTACATTGTAGCTCATCCCCACCAGTGTGTGAATGTGTGAATGACTGATTGGGTTGTAAAGCACCTTGGGGGGTTCCATGACTCTAGGAGGCGCTATATCAATATCAAAAACAGGCCATTTACCATTTAACTAGTGCATGAGTTCTTATCGTTATAGAGAAGCATTTGGTAAAACCATGCCCACATTCTCATACTTCCCGTCAACAGGAAATGGAACAATCGGTCACAGAGCCTTAACAGTTTCAATTAAATCCCTATGCACTTGGGAAATGTTTACCTGGAAATGAAGCTGGACTTTTTCCATCTCAACCCCCATAAACTTGGCCTTCACCTCAAAATCTCCAACTTCCTCAGTGGGCGAAATGTCAAACATAACATTTTTAAACCTGAGGGATGAGAAAAGAACAAAGGTTAAATGCTAATGATGACATTCCTACATTACTTGAGAGAAACTACAGATACATTCTGAAGCTAATTTTCCATTTCCTGATTTTCATTTTCCTAAAGTAAGCTCGATCCGAACAGCTTTTCTTTGCCTCCGACATTGTTTTACATAAAACAGGGTCTAATAAAAACTCTGGTCTCAACCTACTGGTTTGTCTGAAGACCTTCTATCTCCAGGACAACCCCCTTCTCATACAGCCGAGCTGCAGTGTACTTCAGAGACTGTGGCTTCCACTTCTTGCTGCCTTTTTCTTCTCCTTTGCCATCTAGTTTTATGGATCTGCGTGAATTCCTGCAAACAGTCATGATTGGTATGAAAAGAATAAGATAATCTGCGATATTCATCAAATAAAACGTGATAAATCAACAAGAGGATCAGTCAAACTGACTTCCTGTTGAGGTTGTCCAGGCAGGTCTTGATGTAGGTGTCGTAGTAGTTCATCTGTTCCTGGAAGAAGGAAGCTTTGGAGTTGAGCGCCGTCAGCGTCTGCTGCAGCTTCATGAACTCAGCCTTTCTTCTCTGCCTGTGGCGTCTTTGGTACCGAATGTCCTGTTGGTTAAAGGTTTAAACTCGGTGATTTGAAACACTACGGCTGTTATCTTTAGACAGGAAATTGCTTAAGCACCTTTGCTATATCTTTTATGAGGTCCTGGTAGTTGTTGGTCGCACTGACGAGGCCAGCCTGCTCCAGATTACGGAGATTCCTCTGGATTCTCCTCTTCTTCTGCTCCAGAGGCAGCTGGCTGTCCTCTAAAACGCAGGGGCTGCTTTTCATTTCCTCTGGTGTCTGAGCATCCTGGACCGCCCGTCGCTCCACAATCTTCTTGTGCTCCGACTCCTTCAGGAACAAAGGCAGAAAAACTTAAAACAACTGGATTTATTTTATTACAGTCATTTAATATAAAAAGTAACAGCCTTATTAAAAAGACATCTGACCTGTAGCGAGGTGGCTGGTGTCTCTAGAATCTCAGGCAATGTCTCCCCAGGTTGAATACGGATCACATCAACAACCAGCTTTTTAGTCCTAAAACACACAGCAATGAATTTGTATTTTGTGTCACTAAAACCAAAACAAGAGGCTTAAGAAATTTAACAACAAACATTGTCTAAGTATCATCATCCTACACCTCCTACAAAAGATAGGAAAAAGAAGCATTTTGATAGAATTATTTCAGTTTGAGTGCAGCCATGAGGAAACTTGGATTTACTTTCAATTAACACAAACACTAAATAATGATCTAAAACTGTGTTTCTAATCATTTTGACTTTCTACATCCAAGAAGAAGCAAATATGATGATCTGAAGGGAGCATGGTTCCAGGTGTAACTCAAAAAGTCAGAATCTGGTGCAAAAGTTCATTTATGTCAGTAATTCTACTTAAAAAGTGAAACTAATATGTGAGATAGACTCATTCCATGCAAAGCCAGATATTTCAAGCCTTTGTTTGATAAAATTGTGATGATTATGGCTTACAGAAGATAAAACCCTCAGACAATTAGAATATTGTGAAAAGACTTATTTTAATCACACTCTTATCAGCTAATTGATCAAAAACCACCTACAAAAGGTTCCCGAGCCTTTAGATGGTCTCACAGTCCAAGTTGAATTACTCACACAAGTGGGCTTCAGCAGCATTTTTTGGAATTTTTTTCCACAGTTTCTAAACTGACAAAAATTTTCTCAAAAACAAAAAAAGTTATGTTTCCCCCCAAACGTGCATCCCTGGAGAGCGTCGGCAGGAACTGGGATGCCAGAGCTTCTCTACCGTTACCTCCTATATCTGCAAAAGTAACTGGGAGAAGATCAATGAGATCGCTTTCAAGTTTTACCCCAATCGTCTTTAAAAGAGCATTTAAACCCTTTCAGTTAGAAATACACATAATCCGTTTATTTTATTTTACTTGCAAATTCATATCTCTGCCTGGAAATGTGAAAAACGTTCCAAAGTAGACTTCAGAAAAACCGACTCAAGCGGATGCATGTTCCTCATCCAGATAACCCAAACGCCTCTCAACAGGAAATGATAAGAGAGGCAGGAAGGACAGCAAAGACATGCAGGATACGGACACGTCAACAGAGTCTCAGCACAAACCCACTTTGTCATTAGAGTCTTCAGGTCTTTGTCGTCTCCCTCCAGCAGCTCAAACTTGCTGGTGAGGGTGAGGGAGACCTCGGTCTTAGCCAGTTGGCTCAGAGTGCTCTCTCTGTTTGGGTCATTAGAGTCCACGGCTCCTTCACCTAGAGAATTAAGCAGCACAGCTTGGAAAACTGGGAACCTTGTAATAAAACTGGGAAACATTTAGGTTAAAGTCCGTTGGACTTTACCAAGTAAAGTCTCAACATCAGGAACGTCTCCCAGGTCCTGCAGCAGCTCATGCAGCAAATCGTTGCGGTCCGGTGAGATGGCCTCCAGATGCTCCAAAAGCAGCTGCAAAAAACAGATGTCACCAATTACAATCCTGGGATCAAAGGTATCTTTACCCAAACTATCCTCAGCAGAGCAGAACAAAAACTTAAAGAGATTTTTATGAGCATTGAGAACATGTTTTCTGTAAGTTTTGTCATCAAACGATCGACCAAACGTGTATGAACACGTGCAAGGACCGCTAACAGAAGCAGCAAGCTAGTGAGAGCAACGCCTGCCAACTCCAGAAATTCACAGGTTGTTTACCATAAATCCTCTAATATTGGCCTGTAATCGATTAACGGACGGGTATCATATTTTGGCCGGTGTCAGAGTCGGCGGAGGTGAATAATGGCCGGTATTTTATTGTGGCCGGGTGGAATGTGGTAACAAGCAAGTACGGGGGGCGGTTGTGTCATCCGTCTCACTTTTGATTTGCCAGTGACAGACCGTGAGGGTAACTTTAACCGTGCAGAGACGAAGAGGAGGCGAAAATTTGATATCAAGTTCAAAGAGAACATGCTTATTATGCTGCAGAACACTCTGGGGAGCAGTAGCAGGGGTTGTATGAACTAGTCACTAGTCGACTTCACCGCTCTATAGTGACTTTTTATGCCTGTCATCGACTAGTCGCTGTCACGTGATAACGACCGGCAAGATGCAGCCCTCGGAAAAGACAGCAACCTGCTGTCAGCAGGTGACAAGCTCCTGTGCGTCGGGGGGTGGGGGGTGATGCGCTGTGCCAGAGCGGCGGTACTGACACGTGATCGTTCATATCGGCTCATTTCCTTTAATGTTTTCTGTCTTTTATTTGCGCCTGATGCGTTTCGCTGCTGTGGAGCAGGGCGCATCACCTGTTTTGTCCTCTGGTGACACACCTCACTGATGCGGCCGGCGAGCAACACGCACTCCGCTGTTTTTGCGTTCGGTAGATCTTTTAGAACTGCAGTTCAAAGGTAACTCATAAGGTGAATATATATGAACCCAGGTAGCAGTTTTTCTTTAGGACTGAGAGGAGATGCAGGAAGATAATAAACAGGCAGGACAGAAAAATAGTCAAATAAAAACAAGTTAGTTTTTGTACCTGGTGGTTGCAACAAACAGACACCATTGAAGGTTATCAGAAGTGAGGAACAGAAAACTAAATAATTATTTTAATGTTTAGAGCAGCAGGAACTCTGAGAGGCTGCAGGCGCATCAGTGAGTTTGCAGCTGCTGCGCGGGGGAGGGGGGAGAGGGCTGAAGCAGAAACTACCGTTGTTAAAAGAAATGTGTTTAACTTTGAAAATGTGGGCGCAATTTTAATTGTCAAAAACTCCAGCGAACCATTAGTTCATTTTGCTCAAACAGAAATAGAGGCCTGCCACTAATTCTGGTCCTCCTTCCAATAAAGGCCTGGAGCTTGATGAGCTTGAGTCAAATACAGGCCCGGGCCTGTATTAGAGGATTTACGGTATTTATATTGATATAAACATTACAGGGTCATCATGTTTGAAAATGTATCAATATTTTTAAAATCTGGAGGTGATGTCCAGCCCTGATTTATGATTATTTATGAACACAGAAAGATCTGAGTCGCATTGGGAGAGCCTTGATGATGGTCAAAAGAACAAGCCCACCTCTCGCCTTGAAATCCTCTGGATAATCAAAAGAACAAATGCAGATTTTCTTCAGTAGTAGTGTTATGTTATTAAGAATGTAACTGCACATCCGTATGGAAACGTCTGCGTGTACCGAGTGAGTGTTGATGATCTCTTCTATAGAGATGTAGATGATGGGTTTGCTCAGGGTCACCATGTCGGAGTATTCATCAACATTAAACTTCTCCTCTGGTTCAGGGACATCACAGGCAGACTGGAAGAATAGCCTGGAGGAAGAGATACAGCTTTAGATACAGCAGAGCTAAGCTACAAACATCACACTATCATAGAAGACACGTCACAGCCTCTGTGGTCGTTTCCCTACCAACCAGGCTGAAAACTGATGAGTTCCTTTGAAAATGTGACTGTCTTTGCTTTTCTCTGGTGTTGAGGTGATGCGAGTAAAACCATCTCCATCTTGCTGATTCGGCACACACAGCTTCCTCTCTTACCAGAATTACAGCTGTGGTCGCCGTGCCGACCTGACCTCACATTCAAATCTAATAGAGCTTATCAGCACTCTTTGTTCTCACTAGTGGGAGAGTTCCTCTTTTCTATCAAGTTTTTCTATTTAATGTGGACTTAGTGGCTCAAAGACCTTCTGAAATAGACCTGATCAATAAATCCATAGCAACATTGCATGAATGTATAAAGCTGCTGTCATTTAATTAGAATATCATGACCAAGTTGATTTATTTCAGGAATTCCATTTAAAAAGTCAAACTTGTATGGTAGACGCATTCATTACACAGACTGAAATATTTCAAATGTTAATTTCTTTAAATGTTGATTATTATAAGTCACAACTAATGAAAATCTCTAATTCAGTATCTCAGATTATTAGAATATCAATTAAGATCAATGCAAAAAAAGGAATTTTAGAAATGTTGTTCAACTGAAAGTGTGAACATGAAAAGTATGAGCATGAACAGCACTCGGTCTTTAGTTGGGGCTCCTTTGGTCTGGATTACTGCAGCAATGTGGTGTGGCATGGAGTCGATCGGTCTGTGGCACTGCTCAGGTGTTATGAGAGCCCATGATGCTCTGATAGTGGCCTTCAGCTCTTCTGAATTGTTGGGTCTGGATTATTGCATCTTCCTCTTCACAATACTCAGATTTTTATGGAGTTAAGGTAAGGCCAGTTTGCTAACCAGTCAAGAACTGGGATGGTCCTTAAACCAGGTACTGGTAGCTGTGGCACTGTGTGCAGTTGTGCTGGAAAATGAAATCTGCATCTCCATAGAGTTGGTCAGCAGCAGGAAGCATGAAGTGCTCTAAAACTTCCTGGTAGATGGCTGCGTTGACCTTGGACCTCAGAAAACACAATGGACCAACACCAGTAGATGACATGGCACCCCAAACCATCACTGACTGTGGAAACTTTACGCTGGACCTCAAACGTGGATTCTGTTACTCTTCTCTCTTCCTCCAGACTCTGGGGTCTTGATTTCCAAATGGAAATGCAAAATGTACATTCATCAGAGATCATACCTCTGGACCACTCAGCAGCCGTCCAGTCCTTATGGTCTTTAGCCCAGACGAGACACTTCTGATGCCATCTCTTGTTCAAGAGTGGCTTGACACAAGGATAATGACAGCTGAAACTCAGGTCTGGCACACGTCTGTGTTCTTGAAGCACTAACTCCAGGGTGCAATTATCTCTATAGCTTGTACACTTTGTTCTACCACATCGTGTCCTTCTCTTCGCCTCTCTTGGACACAGAGCTCTGTGAACAGCCAGCCTCTTCAGCAATGACCTTGTGTCTTGCCCTCCTTGTGTAAGGAGTCAATGGTCATCTTTTGAACAATTGTCAAGTCAGCAGTCTTCCGCATGATGGTGTCGCCTACAGAACTAGACTGAGAGACCATTTAAAGGCTTTTGCAGGTGTTTTGACTTCATAAGCTGATTAGAGTGTGGCAGGGAAGTCTTTAATTTTGAATCTTTTCACAATATTCTGAGATAATAAATTTGGGATTTTCATTAGTTGTCAGTTATAATCATCAAAATAAAAAAATAAAAAATAAACATTTGAAATTCATCATTCATCATTTGATTTATTCATCATAGTGAATAAATCTAATATACAAGTTTCACTTTTTGAATGGAGTTAATCAAATAAATCAACTTGTCATTATATTCTAATTACCAACACCTGTACACATTCCTTTAACCTTACCTGAACTTTTCATACGTCTGAGATATATAAGTGTTCATCGGTGTCATGTGTGCATTCTCGCCCTCAAACAGCTTATTAGCGGCAGCGTGCTGAAGCATCTTGGCCACAGATCCCAGGTTGCGGCGTTGATCTTGGTGAAGCTGCCCTCCCGCTGACATGTCGATGATGTCAAAGCCATCTGGAGCCACAATGGCTGGGTTCATGTAGCGGTAGTACAGCAAGTTTCCTACAATCTAACATGGAAAAAAACATTCAGCCTAAACTTGCAAACATCAGAAATAAACAGAAGACTAAATGTTAATTATCTACATCTTCTACCTTCAGCAGCTCATCTTCTGAGGCTTCTGGAAACTTTTCATGGAGGCTGTTCTTCAGAACCTTTGCTATGTACCTCATGCCATAACTACATGCAAAACAACAGGTGATGATGAGAAATCAGAGACAAAACATAATGCCTTCACACGCTCAACGAAACCAATCAGAACAAAGAAAACATCAACAACTGCAAGTATGCCCAGTTTCTTTGTCTTCAACTAGATTGTTTTGCAAGTTACAAAGCAGCACCATCTAGTGGAAGACATGATTTGTTATGTAATCTAAGATGTGTATTTATGAGTCAAGGAGATTAAAATAACCAGACTTGAGTCCCAAATTACATCCCATTAAAGTAATTAGCTAACAGCTAAATTTATATCCAATATAATCTATAAACTGGGAGAAAGCCTTACCAGGTAATTAAAAGATGCAAGCAACAAACAAAAACTAAAATTAGAATTGTTTAATAATATTAAATACAAAATATCATATATATATATATATATATATATATATATATATATATATATATGTGTGTATATATATAATATATATACACATTAAGTATGCTTATAGGTGTCCGACATACACAGGCAGGAACGGGACAGCTTTTAAGAGGACAGGGACAAAAAACAGGTTGGAACTTACGGGATATTGTCCAGCGAGGACACAATGGAGTTTAGGACTTTATCTGTGGCCGAGCGAAGAGTGAGACTGGACGCCTGCAGCCTGCTGCGCACTTCCTCGTGAGACATGGCCTGTTCAGGAGTCACCTCATAGGGCAGCTTGCTAAAGGACAGCGACAAGAGACAAAAGTTTAATGAACAGGTGAGACTGTGAAAAATAAATAATTATTAGGTATTAAATAAGACATCATTCTATCAGATATTAAAACAGGAAGACAACTGTTTCTGCCTCCTACCTAGCCTCTCCGGTGGCCGTCTCCAGCTGGTTAACCCAGGCTTTGTACACGTCCACAGGGTTGGTGTTGATGCCCAAGCTCTTGTCTTCGATGATCTCCTTGACCACTGGAGCCAACAGCTGTCTGAGCGTGTTGTGGCCGCGTGCCCCTCTGTTAAAGCTCACCACCATCTTGATAACGGTGGGGTTGCCCGTCACGATGTCCTGGATCTGATCTACCTTAGAGCTGGGACGCCAGAAAAGCGGTTACACCCGATCTGATGTTTAAATGAGACTAAGCAACACAAGGTGGTCTCGGGTCTTACTTGATCTCCTCTTCTAGAGCAGTCTTGAACAGTTTTAGAAGCAGGTACTCTTCCCTTTGGTTGGAGGCGTAGTTGTACAACGTGAAGATCACAGTGTCCATAAACTTTGTGGATTTGTTCTGAGGCATCTGAAAGATCAGCTTAGCCAGGTAGGATGGGTTTGTCTAAAGAAGAGGACAGAAAAGGGAACGCATCAGCATATAGTAAACTTGTAGTCAAGTTCCTCATAGTGGATCAGAAAAATCAGGTGAATGTTTAAGTCAGGTGCTTGATGCAGAAGGATTTTACCTGTAACAGGTAAAAAAGATGCTGGTAGGCTTCCAGTTTCCTTCTTTTAACCTTACTGAGACCTTTTATACCCAGTCCACCTCCTGGACTCGGATCATCTTTACTGGCTTTGTTTTTCTTGCTTTTCATTTTCTTACTATGTGACACAACATCCTGTTAAATGAAACAAAACCAAATGAATGAGAAATTCCTGCTGAAACCGACACATTTATAAAGCCTAAGTTTGTTCCACTGACACGCATAAAGCCATGCTGCTGCTCTCTAAAACGCGTTTCCAACCTGCAGCGTGATCCTGTTCTTCACCAGAAGCCCAATCTTAATGTCCATCAGATTCAAGTCTTTCTCCATCTGCTGATTGGAGCGAATCTTTGTGACCACTTCCTCCCTGAGACGTGTCACTTCCTGTTCTTCCTGCAGATCCAAGGGGCTCTGCTCCAACAGGTGGACAAACTTGCGCACCACCGACAGAGGAGGATCTAGAGCTCCGGCTAGAACGGGACAAAAAAGCAGACAATGTGCTGGTTACATTTTACAAACACGACGAATGAATTAAATATTTTAAGTACAGACAAGTCATTCGAATATGTTAAATGGACAGTTATTTGAAATTAAAAAACTTCTTTAATGAGGCTCTCAGAGGATTCACATAATCACACTTAATAACTAACAGGGTCTCTAATGACCTTCTGACTCACAGTGATGCAGGGAATGGTTCTGTTCTGGTCCTGCTGGACCTGCCTGCAGCCTTTGACACTGTTGACTATCACCTGCTACTGGAGAGGCTGAGAGACTGGGTAGGCCTATCAGGAAATGTTCTGGAGTGGTTCTCCTCTTATCTTTCTGAGCGCTCCTTTTCTGTGGCTGTCTCAAAGTTTAGGTCCTCCACCACCTCCCTCCTCCATGGTGTCCCATAACATTCTGAGCTGGGGCCCCTACTCTTGGGGCGACAGTGGCACAGGAGTTAGTGCTCGCCCTGTAATCTGAAGATTGTAGGTTCGAGTCCCGCTCAGTTTGTCACTGTCGTTGTGTCCTTGGGCAAAGGACTGGTGGCACCAGTGCTTAGCAGCCTCACCTCTGTCAGTGCGCCTCAGGGCGGCTGTGGCCACATCGTGGCTCATCCCCACCAGGGTGTGAATGCGTGTGAATGGGTGAATGACCGATTGTGTTGTAAAGCGCCTTGGAGGGGTTCCATGACTCTAGAAGGCGCTATATCAAATACAGGCCATTTACCATTTACCATCTTCCTCCTCTATCCACTTCCTCTTCAGCACACCCTGACCTCCTTCAAAGGAATCTCCTACCATCTTTATGCAGATGACATCCAGCTGTACATCTCATTTAAGCCCCATGAGATGTCTAAGCTGCAGCTGTTATACACCTGCTTAGACTCTATTAAAACCTGGATGGCTGGGAGCTTTCTACAGCTGAATGAAGATAAGACTAAGATCCTCATCTGGGCCCCAGACGAGCTGGTTCCCAAAGTCAGAGACTCTCTTGGTCAGCTTGCTTCTCACACCAAACCTTCTGTCAGGAATCTTGGTGTGACCTTTGACTCAGCTCTCACCCTGGATTCTCATGTCAGTTCTCTTGTTCGCTCTTCCTTCTTCCATCTCAGGAACATTGCTAAGCTGAGTCCCATTCTGTCCCGCTCTGAACTTGAGACAGTTATCCACACCTTCCTCCTCATGCTTAGACTACTGTAACTCTCTTTTCACATGTCTGAGCAGAACCTCCCTGAACCGTCTACAGGTGGTTCAGAATGCCTGTGCTCGGCTTCTGACCAAGTCCTCCAAACACGCCCACATCACCCCGCTTCTCCTCCAGCTTCACTGGCTGCCAGTCAACTTCAGGGTTCATTTCAAGATCCTGGTTCTGGTCTATAGGGCCTTACATGGACAAGCACCATCTTACATTGGTGATCTTCTCTGCTGGTCAGATTTAAAATATATAGTGATGCACCGATATTATATTTTTGGGCCGATACTGATATCCGATATTAAGATCTTCGTTACGGCTGATAACCGATATACACTGCTCACAAGAATAAAAGGAACACCTATTTTTATTGGACCTGGCATGAAATCAATTAAACCTGTCTGATAATTTCCTGGTTGATTAAGCAGCTGAGGGAATTGTTAATCACTTTCAGCTGTATTATTGTTCATGGACTTAACAACAGGTGCACTAAAGTGGCAACAACTACAAAACCCTCAAAACAGGACTGGTTTCACATGTAGAGGTCATTTCAAGTTTCTCCCTCTTGATCTTTTTTGGCTGGTTTTCCACTCATGCTAGTTTTGGCTCTCTACTGGCAGTATGAGGCGATTCCTTAACCCTACAGAAGTTGCACAGGTTGTCCAACTTCCCCAGGATGGCACATCCACACGTGCTGCAGCAAGAAGGTTTAATGTGTCTCCCAGCACAATCTCCAGAACATGGAGATTTCAGGAGACTGGTGGTTATTCTCAGAGAGCTGGACAGGGCCGTAGATGGTCCACAACCCATCAGCAGGACCGATACCTGCTCCTTTGTGCAAGGTGGAACAGGCTGAGCACTGCTCATGCCCACTGGTGTGAATGTCTCTACCCAAACAATCAGGAACAGACTTCATGAAGATGGCCCGAGGGCTCGACGTCCTGTAGTGGGTCCTGTGCTCACTGGCCAGCACCGTAGAGCTCGACTGGCATTTGCTCAAGAACACCAGAATTGGCAAGTCCGCCACTGGCGCCCTGTACTTTTTACAGACCAGAGCAGGTTCACCCTGAGCACCTGTGATAGACGTGAAAGAGTCTGGAGAAGACTAGGAGAACGTTTTGCTGCCTGCAACGTCGTTCAACATGACGGTTTGGTGGTGGGTCAGTGATGGTCTGGGGAGGCATATCCATGGAGGGACGCACAGACCTCTACTGCCTAGGAAATGGTGCTCTGACTGTCATAAGGTATCGAGATGAAATCCTTGAACCCTTTGTCAGACCCTACGCTGATGCAGTAGGTCCTGGTTTTCTCCTAATGCACGACAATGCCGGACCTCATGTGGCAAGAGTAGGCAGGCAGTACCTGGAGGATGAAGGAATTGAAACAATTGAATGGCCGTCACGATCCCCTGACTTAAACCCAATAGAACATCTGTGGGACATTATGTTTCGGTCCATTAGGCAGCACCAGGTTGCTCCTCAGACTGTACAAGAGCTCAGGGATGCCCTCACACAGATCTGGGAGGAAATGCCACAAGACACCAACTATTGTCTCATCAGGAGCACGCCCCGACGTTGTCAAGCATGCACACGAGCTCGTGGGGGCCACACAAGATACTGAAAAGCAATTTGAGTTGCAGAAATTAAGTTTTTGTAATAATGGACTAGCCTGCCACATCTTCATTTCACTCCGATTTTAGGGTGTCTACACAACTGAGCCCTCTGTAGGCTGATAACTTATTTCCACTAAAAGACTTGGCATCCTTTTGTTCCCAAGACATTGCCATGTCGTTATTTGTATAGATGTCCAACTTCATATTGAGATCTTATGTGCCTAATATGTTTCTTTAAAGTGTTCCTTTAATTTTTGAGAGCAGTGTAAATACATTAATGCTTACAAGATCAGCAGATTGTGTATAGAATATAAATTATTAAAGCTGAATTTACATTATGTACGCACAACACACACATTTACGCTTCTGCGATGATTACAATCACTGTCCCATGACTAAACAAATACATATCACCCCCCTCACCCTCTGAAACAGATAAACAAATGGAAAACAATGGAAAAAAATATCGGTTGTTAATATCGGGCTGGTTTTATTTATCGTACCGATATGTTAAAAAATGACTAAGATCAGCAAATACCGATGTTGATGCCGATATATTGTCCATCCTTAAAAAGATCATTTTCTTTCTTTTTCCTTTTCAGTCATACAAATTACTGTTGAACCATTTTAAACCAGATAAAACATTTCACCCATGGTTTCCTATGATCTTGGTTTAAAGTCACAAACATCACAATATTCACTCAGCTCTGACTCACTTAAGGTTCTGTAGTCGTCTCTGGCTTTGTTTGCCTTCAGGAAAGCCTGGATTTTCACTATTTCCTTCTCCTAAATAAGAACACACAAGCAGCAGTGAGCAGAACAAAACAACAGCATTAGCTTATTTTAGCTTCACTCACGTGCTCTCTGAAGAACCGAAGCCTCTGGTTGTATTTTCGTTTTGCTTTCCACATTTTTACCAGAGACTGGAGCTGAAAACACCCACATCATCTTCATCAGGTCTTTAACACGGGAATTATGTGTAAACACGTTTATTTACAAATCGTTTACAAATCTCAGGATTTTAATGATGATTTCAAAAGGTTCTTAAACAAGTTTATTCTATAACTGATAAAAATAGCTTCTGTTCTTATATTTAAATAATATTTATTACACTAATAATCACCTTGATGACAGTTTCAACATTTTTCTGAAGCAAACTCATCCTGTTTATGTAGATTTTCCTCATTTTGTAACCTCTCCAGCAAGCCTGGAGGAAAAAGACAATACAAGTGTGAGTATGTACAAATGTGAGGTTGTTTCACTCCTCTTTATGGATCTGCAACGATACTGTAAGTGTTCAAAATAGTTTTGTAGCATCTTCGTAATTGTTGATGTGCTTCAAAGTGAATGTAGGACATTAAAAACATAGTTTGCATTTTCTTTGTCCAGGATTGTGGACTTATGGACACACACATTCACCCTCTCCACCCGCTGAGGCACACATTTCGTACCTGCAGTTTGACTACATGAGGTTCTTGCTGACGGAGATACTCCATCCTCGCTGCGTGCTTCTTTCTGACCAGGTAACCTCTCATCCTCGCCTGCAGCTGGACGATGTAGGACTCGTTTGCTATCCAGAGCTGTTCCCTGTTATATTCTGCTGTCACACTGTTGACTACATTCTGGGAAGTTAAACATGTCAGTTTCAACAACAACACTTTCTTTGTTTACGGCATCGTGATGTGACGTTTCAAGTGGTACCTGGATCTCATCCTTGCTGAGCTGGTCTGCTTTATGTTCAAATCCTTCAGGTTCGTCCCAGGAGCCCTGATCAGTCTCCAGGTTATAATAATAGTCATATCTGTCCTTGATGCAGTGTTTTACCCACAAACCATCACTGCTGCCTGCAGGAAGGCAGAACAATCTCACTTTTAAAAGCATCTAGTGTATAACGTACTGATTCATTTGGGTTCATCTGAGTTAATAAAATGATTTGATGTTAAATTGTGGTAAGAATCAGATTGATGTGTTATGTCTGAGGCAAAAGAACAACTCGTATGCAAAATACTTGCTAACTTGTATTTGGTTAAAGCATTAGAGATTAATTTAGTTGACTGTGTAATATTTTGAAGTCAAGCTCAAAGTTGTTAGGCAACATAACAAGCTCCTAACCAATGTCAGAAGTACTCAAACCTGCATAGGTTCTTATTAAACGAGCTCCACGTGATGCTTGTAACCAGTTACCTTCAGTAGCTTTACTGGTTTGTCTCTGTGCCAGTTCGTATTGGTAGCTGTCTGCACACTCGGGATGCACGGCTCTGAGTCCTGCACTGGGAGTCTGCAAAGCCAGCAAGGTGTTCTGGGAGTCCCCTTCAGTCACTTTTGTGTTAATGTGAGCTACAGACCCAGCCACTAGCAAAACATTACAAAAGTGTTGATTAAAAGTGAAAATAAAACAGAAACTATGTAAGAAAGGACACAAAAAACTGTTCACAAATATAGATAAAGATTAATTAAAGATTAATTAAAACAGCAGATAAACACAAATAACAAGAATAGTGTGAAAAACAGCTTTTTTTAACATTATGATTATTCTCTTTTATTTATTCATTTTTTAAACAGACGACAAAATTCTAAATATTTACTAATAAAATAAAAGTTGCTTTAATGGTCTAAACTGGCTCAGGTGAACAAGAGGAAACCATAATTTTGAGTGTGTACTTGTGAGAGCCTCTTCTTCATCCTGATTGGCTGTTATTATGGCCTCCTGGATTTGGTCGAGCCACAGCACCGCCGATTCATCACCAGAGTTCTGCAATCAAATAAGAACACAAGATCCCTTCAGTGGTCAGAGGAAAGAGAGAAAAGCTGCTCATGAGCAGCTGCAAGAATCAACCAGCATCCTTATATACATCAGGTGTGTTTTTTCTTTAATTAAATCAAAAACTCCAGAGAAACTTTAGAAAACCTTATATTTACTGACACAAGTGAATAAAGCAACTCTTAACAGGTTGGTGATGTTACTGCAACAACAAAAACCACAGCAGCAGAAGTGAGATGGAAAACAAATCTGTTTTTTTTTTAACAGTGGAACAATGTTTACACAGCATGACCACCGCGCTCGCTCTCAGGCTAATTTTAGAGCCTTCCGCTGAGTTCAGGGGCTTTTCCTTGACCACAGAGACACCAGGAAGGAAGTGACCATTAAACGACCCTGAGAAGTCCTACATTAGGGCTTTTGTTGTCTACAGTTAAACTCAACTTAAACACATTAGCAGCCCAAACAGCGGTCTGGACTTTAGGATTTCTGTGTAATGTTGTGTGAGTTTTATTGCTGGAAGAACAACAAAGTGGTATCCTGAAAAAAAAAAACATCTATGAAACTCAAATAAACAACATTTAGGCACAAACAACAGAAAACAGCTCAAAACCATTAAAAACACTTTAGACACCAAAACCTAATTAAAGTTGGTAATGTTAAAATTATCAACAGATCACAGCTCCCAGTGAGCCACAGAGCAGTCACCCCTACACACACATCCCCAGTGTGTGTGTGTGGGTGTGTGTGTGTGTGTGTGTGGGTGTGTGTATGTGAGGGGAGGCTACTGACGCAGGCAGAAGGAATTCAGTTTTCAGGCCTGAACAGGAAGCCCGGTCCCTGCATCACATGCAGATAACAGCCCTGTCCGCACAATCAACAAGCTGCGCTGGAGGAAACAATCATCAGTTCCAACTCTGAGCCAGGAGACGAACAAAAGCGAACAACATGTGGAAGCCTGAGGACACAAACCCTCGAAAACCGTGAGATGTCTGTCTAAAGGCAACATGGCTGATCCTGTTTTTGGACTACTCCTTTGTCTGATGGCGGTGCAGACCAGTCAGCATGAAGGTAAGTCTATTGTAAACACTTTAGGGGAAAAAATAACTTTTTAGAACAGCAGATAACATTTAAATGTCTGTTATAGCTTCAAATGATGGTTTTATTTGGTTTTTTGACAGGAAACAAAACCAGGAATGAAAGCAACACTTTGTCACCAAGAACTTTTAAAGGATCGTATTCTAAACAGAACCACACCAGGCTGCGGACCGTACTGCTCCCCCCCTGTTCAGAGCCCTGTGTGGAGGTAGACCACAAGGGCCCAGTGACAGAATACTCTACGGGGATCCTCAGCACCTGGGTCATACCTTCATCGTACATCCTCATCATGCTCATCGGTATCCCATCAAACGCCTACATCCTGGCGTTCCTCCGAGTCAGACTCCGATCCAAGTCTTTGTCCACGGTGGTTCTTTACTTGAACCTGGCCCTGTCCGACCTGCTCCTCCTGCTCTCGCTCGCGCTGCGTGTTCACTACCACTTCAGTGGCAACAACTGGATATTTGGTGAAATCTCCTGCCGACTTATAACAGCGTTGTTCTACGGGAACATTTACTGTTCTGCTCAGACGATAGCATGCATCAGTTTGAGGCGCTACCTGGCTGTGGTCAAACCATTTTTATACAGAAGGATGGCGAAATCCACACTAGCAGTGTGGATGTGTTTAGTGGTCTGGTTTCTGTTTGGAGCCGCTGTCGTTCCCGAGCTGCTGGTCAGACAGAGCTACCATGTCGGCCAGCTGGGGATCACTACGTGTCATGATGTACTTCCTCTAGAAGAAAGCAGCCACTCCCCACTGGTGCCTTACAGGCTGATGCTGGTTTTTCTGGGCTTCCTGTTTCCCTTCAGCGTTTGTATTTTTGCTCACATGGCAGTGGTTCACCACCTAGGACAGAGTGCTTATGACTGGAGGCCGTTCGTCAGGGTGAGCACTCTGGTTTTCGTCATCTTTGTGGTGTGTTTCTGTCCCAGTGGCATCCTGCACGCAGCCCACTACATCCGCCTGTATTCCAGTGGGGATGACAGACTGTATGGATACTATAGATTAGCAGTGTGTCTCTGCTGTTTTCATAGTTGCTTGGACCCCTTCCTGTTTATGCTCATTTCCAAAACTGCAGACTCTGAGCTACAATTCATCTCTCTTCACAGAAAGCCTCAGAGACCAGCAGCAATGACATGAAACTTCCTAATTTTACACAAAAAAAACAGGGAAAGAGTAGAGATTTACCACTGGAAACAAAAGCAGCAGCAACACTGGTGCCAGCATGCTGCACATCGTTGTAAAATAGAAGTGGTTAAAATCCTTCCTGGTTTGATTTCTCAACATGTTTTTGTAAAAATGTGAATAAACAAAGCAGACATATTTAACCAATGTTATAAAAAGGATTCTGTAGTTTAACACCAACCAGATGTAAAAGTAAAATCTGAAATATGAATTTGATTTTTCCATGATTTGCACTTTTAGGACACAAAAGTCTTGGGTTGTTCTTCTTCTATAAATGTCTAAAAGTATGAAATAAAATATTGCATTACCTGGCAGAGAAGCCATTTTGTGTACTGCAGGACATCGTGGTAGTGTTTGGCTGTGGTTGGGTTCACTCCCGTCAGCTTGGCTGTAGGTAGCAGCAGGGCTGCAAGTGTCTGCTGGTGATCTCCTGAGTTAAGTGCCTCATTGATCTCAGCTATGGCGATGATGCCTGGAATGGAAGAAGCAAAACATATCAGTCAAATAATAACCCAGTTATGTTCAGTTATCCTGACTTGGGAGGCTTTGGCCCATGGTTTGCTAGTTTCATTTAACAAACAGCACAAAATAAAACATGTTCAATGTAAACCAGCTTAAGTCCGTATAACATTCTTACCAAGGTTACCATCGCCAATGACAACAAAATAAAAACTAGAATTAAAAAAATTTTCCTTAACCGTATTAATAATAACAACTAATAAAAAGAGACCAGGTCCTTACGTTCGTGTTCCTCGTGGACCTGAATGTTAATGGTGTCGATGCATTTCTGAACATCGTTCCACGAGAGGAACTCCTGGCCCTTGGTGAGAGTCTCGGCTCGCTCTTTGATGAGCATGTCAGCATACCTGATTAAATGAATCAACAGTAAACAAACATGATCATACTCGAATAAACGTATTAAATATAAAACTGTTTGACAGATTATGTAGCAAACCTTTTAAAAACAACAAAGGTGTAAAAAAAACTAGAATACAATAGAAATGCACTTGTTACAGCAGCACATACACTTAGAGAAATATTGAAGTGAAATAGTAACAAAAGCACGAGTGCATACACACAAGCAGTAAGCCGATATTGTAATCTACAACCACTAAAAACCACGAATAAAAATGAAACCCGGGTTCCAGAATTGTGCAGCATACTGTAAGGGACACAGACATACTGTGTAAATCTGGTAGAATTGGAATTTGCAACATGCAGCCCAAGAGTCAGTTTGTAGACTTTTATTTATTGAAATGTTTTCATTTACAGTCAACAAATGAAAGGAAAGCACAGATTAGCTCTTCAGGAGTTCCATGTAAGCAGTAGCCATACCTGTTGAGGTTGTCGTGGTCTATGTTGGTAAATCCCAGAGGGGAATCAGTCAGCTGCTCAATCACAGCCTGCAGGTCCTTTGTGTCCAGCACCTCGTTCAGCACCACAACAGCGGACAGCATCTCCACGGCGACACTGAGTTCCTCGTGACTCAGTCCAGACTAAAAACCACAAAGCAGCACCTGTTACCTGTTGTGTTCTGTGCTTCTGGCTGATAACAGAAACCCGTCTTCTCACCCGTCCTCCTTGCAGCTGTAAACTGAAAAGCTCGGCCTGGTAAAGGTTGGCAGCAGTTTGGTAAACGATTGGTAGTAGTGCCTCAAGCTTCATCAGCTCCTCCACCGTCTCCACGGCAATACCAAGACGAATGGCAGCATTGATCCGTGCTACAGCTTCATGTTCTGTTGAGTAGATTAATACAAACACTAGTTTTTCTAACTAAATCCAACTGTCTGGTAGTAAGGACCTAAAGTACTTGGTGTTTTGTAAACTGAGAAGACATTAGCATTTCTATCCTACAACTAATTATTGTTTTACACAGTAACAAAAGGTACTTACTTCTTTTCTCGGCCTCGGCAACGTCGTTGCAAGAGCTGATGATTCTCTGAATCTCCTCTTTGCCCATTGGCACAGACCTCGCTCCATCCTGTGGTGTAAAGGTTGGAGTAGACCAGTAAGATACCAGTAAGACCCCATTAGTCAGCATGCTCCAGTGTGAGAATTACACATTCATTTTAGCAGATGGAGGTGTGTTTTGTTTTTCTTCACCAAGTTTGTCTAAATATGTAATAGGCCTGGGGGTTTTTTTGTTTGTTTTTATCAGAATTCAATATTCCATGGACTAAAGTTTAATACGCAAAATAAAACCAGATATAAACTTTACTCTGGAGAAAAAGCCAACTACAAAATAATGTGTGTTTCTCAATGTCAAGGAACCTCGTCTTGATGTCTTGGTCCCACCCCAGATACCTAGGAGATACATCATCAGGAACCGTCAAGGCGTGTTCCAGTGTCCATGTGCTACCAAGGAGTCTGTCCTCTGTTTGTTAGCCGTTTAGCTAGCTGACAATGGGCACATCGGAGGTGTCTTGCTGCCTTCATCAAAAATTTCCCAGAACACAGCAGAATATTTTCAAAACAATGGCAGATCAGAATACGGCAGCTACTTCGGGGGCACATTTTCTGTTTAAATGTAAGTCAGCTAATTGTAGCTATCGGGCTTATACCTCAAATGTTTTTAGATCCAAAACAGTTAGCTATGGTTGCTTAGTAGTTTCAGCTTTGGTGGCTAGCAGGTAGTAACTCGCTTACATATTTAATTTAACCAATATATACACAATTTAACCAATATATACAGAATTTAGAAAGTAAAAGGATGCATCTATATAGAAACTTATTTGTATAAAATACAACTTTACCTCACCTGACGTGACGGCCGCTGTCACGTGAGGCAAGCCTGTTCCACATAACTGTTTTCTTTGACCAAAGGAGGAGTGTGTCCTCATTAGCAAAGCGTCTGGCTTACCAAGGCACACCCAGTCTTTAAATGGATTTTATCAGGCGCTGCGTAGTAGTGAAATAGAATTACAACAACAGACCTGTAAGGGTTTGCTAAATAATCGCAGTAACATTTTCACATGAACGACACGGTTTATAAACAACATGTGATCTGCTATGTTGCATGGTTACATGTTGTCGCCAGGCAGACTTCCAAGTCTGGGATCATTTATACAAGTTAAGTGAATGATAAATGACCCGCACTTGTATAGTGCCTCTCAGAGTAAGGACTCCAAAGCGCTTTACACCACAGTGTATCAATCATCCATTCACACACACATTCACACACTGACGATGATGAGCTACGATGTAGCTTCCCTGGGGCACACTGACAGAGGCGAGGCTGTCAGTAGCCTAAGTCACATCTATATTAATGCCAGGTTTTCCCAACTGAACTTTGCAGTTACAGTATTAACCAAGTTATTCGTTTCATCCCGTTTACTGCTGGTTATTTTGCTTCATTAGTAAGGGGTAAGACTGCAGCTGCAGAAGAAAACAAAGAGCAGCACTCCGTCTGGGTCGAACAAATGATCAGTTCACCTTTGATTTCTGTTGGCTGAAGGCGGTAAAGTGTTCCAGGTACAAACGACAGTTCTTCTCTTGGACACCAAACAAAGCCAGAGCTTCAAGTCTGAGAGCAGACAGCAGGGCAGCTTCATCTTGGTCCAACACTGCTTTGTTCAGCTGTCTTACTGCTGTCTGGACTGGAGACAAGGAAAGCCCAAATAAACATCAATGAAGGATGGAGAGAATACTCTTATGCCCAATTAAGACAATGCCTCGTATACTTGGCTGAACTTTAATAAATGTTGTTCAATCCAAAATGCTTCTGGTAAATCATCTCTGCATCACGTGACTGTCTCACCGTTGACTATATCAATGCTGCTTTGGATTTCCTGTTGAGTCAGTAGCTCCTCATAAACATCTCTTTCTTCTGTTGCAACTGAGGACCGCTGGCAAATAGAGACAGAAAAAAAATATTACAACATTTGTATCGGAAAGCATGTTCTAGCCGAGTTTAGCTGTAGTTAGCCACGTGATGCTCTGCTTGTACAGTCCTTATAAAGATGAAGGGAGGAGATGTGCCAGACAGTGTGGAGGTCTAATGTTCTGGTTAATACAGCTGACACTGCAGTGACAGGAATGTGGTGGCAGGGACTGGAGGATCACTACACTCCAGTCAGAAAAACCTTAACATGTTTGTTTAAACAAAATGTTGACAAACATGTAAACAAGACGACATCACTTTAGGATGACTGCTGATGACTAAACATCATGTGTTGATCAACAAAAACAGGGTTTCTGACAGATATGTAAGAAAATATCAATACACTGAAATGGTGTAATATTTTGTGTTGTGACACTGAATCAATATTTTAAAACGGTTTATAAATGTATTTTTGAGAATCTACATTGAAACATTTACTGGATCTTGTGATAACACTCCATGTGTGTTGGAAGTTTATGGCCTGAGTTTTCCAATTAAATTCAGTGTTAAAAATAGTAAATATCTGGATTTTTGTAGAATTTATCATATAGTCTCCCCCGTATTGTGTATTATGCACACCTCTAGTTTCTGATCAGTGGTAAACTCAGTAGTGCTGCAAGAACATAAACTTCACTTCAACAATTAAAAAACTGGACAACATTGAAAATGTAGACATTTAGACTCCTTACCCTCCCCGAGGACTGATCCCGTTTACGAGCCTTAGCCTGGCTCAGAGTATCTTGGTATCCTGGAGCCAGAGCTTCCTGGGCATTCCTGAGCATCGCATTAGGATTACTTAATGCAGTCATTGTTATGGATGTCTGACCTTTTTCAATGGCTTCATTGATGGCAATCACAGCAGCATGTACTGAAATAAGAGTTTGTTTAAATTAGTTACTTTGAGTATGACAAAATAAATCAGGATCTAAAAGACAAGGACTCACAAGCAGCTTCATCCACCGACAGTTCATTGGCCAGGATACCTCCGATTTTACTGAAAGCTGGCATTTGAATACCATATTTTTCCAGTTCACTTCTCATATTACTTATCTCCTCCTCTGAAAAACAGCAGTACAATTATGATACAGTACTTAATTATGATGTTATACTTTTTTCCCCCTCCCCCGACTATCCTCATATAAACCCTCTTGATCTATAATGGTAGCGTGACTCATGTTGCAAATGACCACAGTCACCTATTCTTGTCACGTGTCAATCTCAAAAAACGTCATTCACCAGCTTTACTTATTCAATGTAACTTAAAACATTCAACTGACAAATATCACAATAACAGTTCAGAAAGGTTTAAAAAAAATAAATACTGAAATTGATAAAGAATCCCAATCCCATACCCCCACCCCACAATCTCAATAACAGCCTTGAGCTTTGGGATACTTCTCTATCATCTTTACACATCTATATTAAGTAGGGGTTGTATGAACTAGTCGACTAGTCGACTTCACTGCTCTGTAGTGACTTGTTATGCCTGTCATCGACTAGTCGCTGTCAGGTGATAATGACAGACAAGATGCAGTCCTCTGAGAAGACAGCAGGTGACGAGCCCCTGCGCGTCGAGATCGAGGCGGAGGCGACGCGCTGTGCCAGAGCTACCGTAATGACACCCGCCGTAAAACGGACATTTAACCAAATTGTGACCTTTTCCCCCTTGCAATTTAACCTTCCCCTCACCCCCATCTTAACCTTAACCAGCGTTTACATGCAAAGCTCTGATTGTTGACGCGCTCCAGACATCGGCGTCCTGAGCACGGCCACAGTAACATTATCAAATCAGGTGTCACCACCTCAAAAACTAATTTAACACAAGATCGTTCATGTCTGCTCATTTCCGTTTATGTTTTCTGTCTTTTATTTGTGCCTGATGCGTTTCGCTGCTGTGGAGCGGGGCGCATCACCTGTTTTGTCCTCCAGTGACGCACCTCACTGATGCGGCCGGCGAGCACTCCTCTGTTTTTTTGTGGTTGGTAGATCTTTTAGAACTGCAGTTCAAAGGTAACTCATGAGGTGAATATATATGAACCCAGATAGCAGTTTTTCTTTAGGACTGAGAGGAGATGCAGGAAGATAATAAACAGGCAGGACAGAAAAATAGTCAAATAAAAACATGTTAGTTTTTGTACCTGGTGGTTGCAACAAACAGACACCATTGAAGGTAATCAGAAGTGAGGAACAGAAAATGAAATAATTATTTTAATGTTCAGAGCAGCAGGAATTCTGAGAGGCTGCAGGCGCATCAGTGAGTTTGCGGCCACTGCGCAGGGGGAGGGGGGAGAGGGCTGAAGCAGAGCAGTATAGATGCAGAAACTACCGTTGTTAAAAGAGATGTGTTTAACTTTGAAAATGTGGGCGCAATTTTATTTGTCAAAAACTCCAGCAAACCAACTGACGACTCGATTTTCTTTACTTGACTGTCGACTTTAAAAAAAATTAAGTCATGCAGCCCCTAATATTAAGCAATATTTGCCCACTCTTCTTGAGAAACGTTCAAGTTGGGTCAAACTGCATGGTGGTCGTTGATGGCCGGCAGTTTTCAAATTTCTTCACAGATTTTTACAGGTCTGGGCTCTGATTCACGTTTTTCCCCTTCAGCCTCTTTGCTGTCTTGCTGTATAAGTCGGATCACTGTCGGGTGAATCTTCTGCCCATCTTCAACTTTCTGGTAGAGGGTAGGTCTCCAAGAATTTGATGGGATTTTGCCCCATCCATTTTTCCTTCTACCCTAAGGAAAGCCCCACTCCCTGAGGCAGAGAAATACCCCCACATCAGGATCCCGCCACCTCTATGCTTTACTGTAGGCATGGTGTTTTGTGGATGGTGAGCTGTGTTGGATTCATGCAAGGTGTACTGTTTGGTGTTGTCTAATCTGACCATAATAGGCGCTTGTAAAGTTGTTGTCACGTACACAGATTGACCAATTTTTGCCATAATGTCCTGTACTCATTTTTTTAAAACCATGACTACTCAGGAAGCTCTCATGTGAAAGTCAAATGTACAACATTAACATGTGAACTTTTTTTTAATCTAACAGTAATATTTAAGAAAAGTATTTTCATTGTCTAAATGAACATTTTCAATTCTTATTCAATTTTATATGTATATATATATATATATGATTTATTATTTGCTTTATCTATCTGTCAAGTGTCCTTGCAAACCAAAGCCAGTGTATTTGTTTAACTTTTTTAATGAAAGTCAAAGATTTCACTCCTAATTTGCTCGTTTTCCATCTGAATGCTTGATTTATTTTATATTACAAGAATAAAAAGTTATTTGAACCAACTCTTCTCATCTGCCTGAAAGCACACACTGAAATTTGTTGTGTTTTTCAATTAAACCCCAGAATTAAACAACTTGTCCTCAAAAGAAGATACCTATTAAATGCACACGATGGTATCAGCCCCCAAGGCAACGCCTACCCTTTTAGTTAATGATGCACTCAATTTTTCATTTGTTGTTTACATTTGAATAAACTTCTGATTTCTACAACTGTTACCTGTGAAGTTCACTTTCCCCAGCAGGTCCTGGATCTGAGGTGCAATTCCAAGTTTATACAAGTACAAGCTGAAACAAACCATACAGAACACAGGATTCGTTAAAAAATAAATAACTCAGAAGTAAACATGCAACACACAAAGAAGAACCCATGTATGCTTTTATTTTCTCCCATATGCTTAAACCTTCACCACATGGGGGTGCTGGTAGCTCAGACTAGACAGCAGGACTCCTCTCAGCAGATTCAGTTCAACACTATAATGAATGCAACAAGCAGGTGGCTGGAAACTTCATTAAACTTTCATCCTGGCAGGTATCTGATAAGTGGTGATAAATTATAGATATTTATTGAGGTTTTTGAATCAGCACTGCTCTACACCGAGCTGCTGGTGGCCGTCCTGCTCTTTGAACACACTGTAAGTAAACATAAGACGCACTCTGTCCTTGCGACACAGTGGGCTTCAAACACACCAGAAAAGTGTCTATTCAAAGGGTAATGTCCAGACACGCAGGCAGCTGACTGAGATGATGACAGCAACAGCTGACTCAGGCAATTTTTAAAAAACAGCAGGATTACAAACAATCACCTGACAAATGTGGGAGCAAAAACCTCTTTTCCAGACAGAAAAACAAACACACAAACAAACACGTCTCCAGTTGTTGACCAGTTTGTGTGCAGAAGCACCCACTGCTTTGCCTCTCGACTTTGTGGGGCTTGCAGGAAGGAAGTGCACGTGTGTGCATAAGCAGGGAAGGAAACCAAATCTCCCGGGACCTGACTGAAACGCGACAACAGAGAAAACAATCCCGGCTGCTCATATAACCACTCCCCCGAATCTGGGTTTGGATGACTGCATGAGCAAGGGCCAAAAATGCACCGCTGCGTTCATTCAGTCACCTAAACTAAACAAAGCTACACCAGTATCAAGCCAAAGGTTACTGTACAAGCACCAGCTTCCAAACGTTTCTAAACCATTCAACCAACGATCTACATGTCATAATAAAACTTAAAGACATATAATAGTTTAGAACTTGGTTAAAATGCATGTTAAACTATTAGTTTAGGATTAAACAGGCCTTTTAGTGTCACCGTTAATGTTGTGAGTTTACATTCTAAACTGTTGCTCTAAAACAGCTCAAATCAAAGTGTTCACGCCTGATTTTAGCAGTAAAAATTAGAAGAAATCTGCAGCAGAGACCAGGCAGTAGCAGCTTAATCCACCAGTTTAGGTTTCTATTCAAGAAGTGAAATCAGACTCAACATTCCTTTAACACCTTCAGAAAAAAGCCACAAAGCTCCGTTCCAACCAGATGTCAGACTTCATAGACATGAGAGAAATTTTGGCATTAGTGGAAAAAAAAAAGACGTATAAAGAAGCTGTTTTGGAATCTTTTCAGTCGTACCTCAGTGCATGGATGCAGTACACCACCTTGGGCATGTTTTTGCGGTCGTATACATCAGTGGTTTCTGGATAAAATATCTGAAAGAAGAAACCATTAGGAGTCTTTTCACTTTTCATTTAGCTGCAAAAGAGGCATAAATATATCATACAGCTTGTCTTTCTGAACGGAAACATCTGAAAAATACAGCAAAACTCCAGAAATATCCAAAACAGCTATTTTTTTCTGGCGTAACTTAACATCAAGTGTTTTATAAGCTTCATGCAGGTGCTGGGTAATCGTTCCATTTACATCACACCAAGCACTTTATTTTACAGAGGTTTCTTTAATTTTTTTAAATGTTTGTAGTTAAAGCAACACACTTGCATTACAAGAGCAAGAACTGTAACATTTCCTAAGAATGTGTTCAATATTTTATATTAAAACACCTCCAGGAAGATGAAGCTGTCAAAATAAAGTCCCTGGTTTGTCAACAAATTACCATAAAAGGTTTTACATGTGTGTATTTCCTGTTATTCCCACGAGACAGCTCTGTGAGGTATTTTGTGCTATCTCATAAAAGATGCAATGAGGTTATACTGCTCTGTTAGTCACCTTCAATACTTTTTCATTTGCAAATTTCACTAGCTGGACAAAAAAGCTCACTGAGATTAAACTAAGGAAACAAATGATAGTTTTCATTGGACAACTACAACAGAGCTGAGTTTGATGCAGCTGTGACAGTTAGTGAGTTGTTTTCTGTTGCAGGATAGAAACTCCTGGTGTTGAGAGAATAAACTGCAGTGTAGCCGTCAGAAAATAACTTTTTAGTCAAGTGAACAGAAAACTGGACTTTGGCCTGTTAGCATGGAGATCAGTGTCCACTATTGGATAAAGGTCACATGACGTGTCCACACTGACCCTGTTGGAGATGTGTGGGATTTTTTTTTAAAAAGGGGAACCAATGTGACCCACCCAATATGCCTGGAGTCTACTTTAGGTCATATGTTATAGTTCACAGCAAAATATGCAACTAAACTGAAGTCAGCTGTTTTTTGCTCTTTTTGCCCCATCAACAGATGTTTTCCTCCCTGATGACATGGGCATAATCCTAGACGATCCTTCATCGGACTTAAACTACTGAAAAGGTTTTAGGGAGCGGGTTAGGTTTTATACTCATATGTTAAAACACCACAGAGGTCAGACTTCAGACTCATTGAGAAACAGGATCGAGTCTCTAGTTCTTAGAGCAAAGTGAAAAATGGATCCAACTCAAAACAAACAAGTGCTGCAACACTAAAGAAATTCTTTATTCAATCATTTTATGGCCACGCTCTGTATGTGTATGTGTGAACGTCTTACTATTTATCATTATTATTAATTATTATTGATACGTTAATCAAACACAATGTAATACAAACATTAAACAATTACATAAAATCTGCAGCAGACCTCCAAAAGCATTTTTTAAGTAGCACTAAATAGTTTTAACACCAAGTCCTTAGTAGCAACTTCACACTTAACAGTTTTACGGTTCGGGCCACCCGTAGCAGTTGTAGTCTACCTGCTTTATGGCAATGGAGGCTTACTGTGTCAATTGCAAATATAAATCCTACCAGTTAACATTTTAATTTCACTGACTGTGAATAAAAAGCAGAAAAAATTTGCTGGCATCCTGGCAGAGCCTGGAAGTAAAAGGAAGAGAGTAATGTACTTGAGGGTGAAGCAGTTTAGTTGATGAAATATTTGGGTTTTTTTTTTCTTGACTAATTTTTGCTAACTTGACCCTTAACTCATT
This sequence comes from Nothobranchius furzeri, assembly GCF_043380555.1. Classification (NCBI taxonomy): domain Eukaryota; kingdom Metazoa; phylum Chordata; class Actinopteri; order Cyprinodontiformes; family Nothobranchiidae; genus Nothobranchius; species Nothobranchius furzeri. The sequence continues at coordinate 44,276,668 of NC_091757.1, forward strand.
CACTACCATTGACGACTTAAGTCGTCATTTGCATTTTTTTACTGTTTGAAAATCGGAACGAGCCCCCGCGCTGAGAGAACAAACATCTCTGCCCTGAAGCCGATCTTCATCCGCATACGTCACACGTCATGTGATCAGGAAGCAGAACATCAATGTGTTAGTAGATCGTTTTGGGCCGTTCCTGTAAAAAAAAGTGAGGCACGAACTGGAAAAGTGTCTGCTGATCACAATTCGACAACGGATTATGAAAGAACGGATAATGCTGAAAACACTCGGATTCTTCCTGATGTAAGAGGTGAGTCTCCGCTTTGTTTTGGTTGTTTTGGTGTCGACATCATCCTAGCATGCAACGTTCTGTGACTCTTAAAAAAATAGTGAGAAATGCTGACAGCGAAGGCAGTTAGCGATCAGGAAACGGCTGGCAGTGAATGAGTTAAAGCTGCTTTTCGGAGTTTTCCTCTTTCAGAAATTATGTATGATTTGTCAGAAATCCGTAAAAGTGATCATCTTATCATGAACTGTGATATAATATAAGCAATAAATCTTTTTTTTTTTTGCTAAGCATGCCCCCTGCCCGGCAGAGCTCCGTGCAATAGGAAACTGAGCGCCGACCAGAACTAACCAATAGCGTTAGACTACCGCTTACATGCTTCATATTTAAGGAATACCTTGGCTAATGCAGAGTTGATGAACTTTTCATGGACAAGAAAGTCTCTAAAATATAAATATATGAAAACACAACATGACATGAGAATAATATTCATAAAACAACGTGTTTTCGCTCCATTTGTCGGCTACAGAAGCACATTTATAAACAGAAACGTGAAGTCGCCATCTTAAAAAAACTGAGGAGCAGCGTTTTTTGTGTGATACGCTTGTCAGCCACTAGATGGTGCCATTGGATAAGAGAAATACTCCGGAAAGCAGCTTTAAGGACCCGTGGTGACACAGGTGCCACAGTCAAACATCTGCAAAATTGCTTCTTGAGTCAAATATTAAAGTTTGAAAACCCCAAGTGACATTCTATTTATACATATTGAAAATTGTTCTTATTCATTTCATTTTATTTTTTTCTACATTTTGATGCATTTATTCCAATATGTTTTCTAATTCAAAAGGGTTGGGTTCTAAAGGGGTAAAGAAAACTAAAACGTATACATCGATAAAGATGATGACGAACAATGATGAACATTTTTGTTGACGAAGACAACAAAAATTGACAGTAATGAAAATCCAATCAGAAAACGGAAAAAAATGGAAGAACGACAAATGAGCCAATAAACAAATGGAACAGGGATCTAGATGAGAAAAGAACCAATCAGAGTTCAGAGCCAGCTGCAGTTTGAACACGCTGCTGGTAACAGTTGAACAATTTAAGTCTAAAATGAGAAAATATCCACGGCTGGGAATCAAAGCATTAAATGTGACAATCTGAAAAGTATTTGCTTGGTGAATACACATTTGCATGAGTTTCCTGAGTGGGTGAGGTCAGGAGTAGATTGCTGCAGCTCAGCCGATCCGAACTGACAGAACGGCGCGTCTGGTTGTTTCATCATTTTTGTGGCTCAACTACAGCAGATATTAGCTGCATTCGGTATTCGGAATAGTTTTGGTGAGAAAAAAACATTCAGGTGGTCCAGAAAAAACTTTCAGGCATCTCACCTTGGTAAAACAGTGCAGGGAAACTCTAAACACCTGAAAACAACTCTTGCCTATAGTTTACCTCCTTGCATTATTAGAGTAACACCTTTTAATGTTTTGAAGATGTCATTTCCTGTAATGTTTACAAATATTACTGCACATTATACAGATTTGTTTATTAATTTTGAGAGACGTAATTTCAAACAGTCAGTGTGCATTTTTGGTATTTTATTGTTTTTCTTTTATTTTTATAAAAAACATATAAAAAGAAGTTTTATTGATCCAAAGTGTGAAACGTGAATTTTTCATTATTCTTTACAGTGTCCAGTAGGTATATCTAACATTTCCTTTACAGAAGGATTATTGAATCAGTATTAAAATACATATATTTTAAACGACTAACATAAGACTAAAATTAATACAATGTTTGGTCAAAAGACTTAAGACTAAAACTAAAAAGATTTCTTGTCAAATTGAACACTGGGGTGAAGCAAAGAGTTAAAACCAAAGTAAACATCGGTGCTGCCTACACTTGTTTGAGGGAGCTGAAGGAGGCTACAAATTCACAGACTGATGGTGACCTGGCTTTGTTGCTACTGGACTTATAAGTAATAATTTTAATAAGTAATAATATCCAAAAGTGTGGAAATCTTTTTAACTTTTTGAGTTATTTTCTGTCAGCTGGCTCATGTTGGCATTAGCTTGTTGTTACTGCTAGCTATAGGAGGCTGCAGCCGGGTTGTTTATGACAGTTGTAACTCCACTTTCAACCAGTAGGAGTGAGAAGCAGAAAACTCGCCAAGTGTTACCTTACCTGCATTAAACAGTAATGCTTCCATCTTGTGTTTATAATTACTCCCATTAAACATGTAACATGAGGCATTTCATCCTAAATCAAAAACCTGAGATATGCCTAAACACACACTCAGGTTTCATCAACCACACATGAGTAGCCCAGGGTGTTGTTTGTAAACATTGATATGTAGGCGTGAGCTGGATAAATCTGGAAACAGACTAAACTCAATCTGCAGGTCATCCGTTTACATAAACATTTGTAAAAGCAAAAGAAGTGACGTCTAAATGTCAGGTGCTTTCTTACCTTAGGGAGGCCCACTGACTCCATTGCTCGGAGCCACTGAACTGTGTTGTCGGTGTGTCTGAAATGTAAACCTTTGCTCTGAAAATAAACACGGGAGTGCAAATGTAAAAACAACTCCACATCACTATGAAGAAATCTAAAAGAAAGAGTTGGTGCGTTCATAAATATAAACACGCAGTGCGGCTTCTGAAAATATATTAATGACTCAATTCTGATAAAGATTGTGTAATGTATGTCAAAGGTCAACTGTAATATTCCACTGAAATGTGTTTCAGCAGAGCAGCTGCTTGCTGCAGTGTGGCCGAACGCTGTCCCGCCACCTTTCACCTTTTCCTGTTTAAAAACTGACAGGAAGTGCCTGAAACTTCTGCAGACTGTGATGTAATCCGCAAAATTCAAATATATCACATGAACGAGGTCAATAAAGCTGCATTTACCTTGTAACGAGCCTGATCTCTGTCATATATCCGTTTTTGAGACACCAGTTTCGGGGCAAAAAAAATGGCAAGTTTTCCAAGATAAACACCGTTTCTAAGACCTTCCTCCAGCTCTGTGGTGGGGGGCAAGTTCTCCTCCAAGCAGGCCTCCATCCACCTGGACACAAATGAGCAAAAACACACCACAACAGGGGGGTTGTCAAAGAAACATTTTGCAACATTGGAGTAAAACATGAGAAAAGTGAATAAAAGGGATTACCATTTTAAAAAGTACTAACTATACACATTTTTAGATTAAATGCTTGAAAGCATAAAATTTGCAATTCTCCCCCACCCCCAATAGCACCATGGTCACTAGTGTGTTTACTCTGCTAGCTGATATCTGCACAAAGATATTTGGTGGCTGAATGCCTGCATGTATGCAACACTTCGATACTGGATTTAGTGCAAAAGGAACTCAGACTGTAATACCTCTAACTTTGCTGGATTAAACGCTGCTGCCAACAAAGCTGCAAATGAAAAGATTAATGTGGATGGCTCGCTAATCACTTTAGCTTTTTTCCAAGGGTAAACACTGGTTTGCTGTAAATCAGAAAACACTGGGCCACAAGGATCAGAAGAGATCATATTTACTAATTTAGTTCAAAGGGTTAAACTGAGTTTTGAAGATGTCATTCCCTGAGAAGGAAAGGGGGCATTGTTGCAGGCAATGCCCATGTGGGAGTCTTACATGCTTCAGAAAGGAGGCTGCAGACACATTTCAGCCTGACGAAGCTAATTTAACACCCTTTCTTTAATCTAGAGCTAAAATGGTTAAAAGTCCAACTGGAAAATATGATTTTATCCTTTTCCCTGAAATATTTGGACTCTTCCAAAAAATAAAAACTAGTAAATGATTTATGAACACGCTGAATCATTGTACTGTACACATTACCTCTCCATCTACAGACGGCATCACTCTCTTCCTGAAAACTTTATTTAAAGTCGGTCATCACACTGAGACTGGATTTAATCTCTACAGAAAACAAACAAGAAGCTCATGGGAAACAAACTTGCTTCTGATGCATTTTGGTGTTTTATCCTACCTCCCTTCACACTTAACACCAATTAAACCTTCCTCCTCCCACATCTACGCTGATGACACCTTGTTTAGATTAATTAAAGCTGCACGGATGCTCAAACGATCCGGTTTGACAAAACATGTGTCAGCATATTAAAGGTGCACCAAGCAAAGCAAACCCAGCAAAGTGTGTAGATTATACACCCGGAGGAATAAAGCTGGTCCGACTAACTGGGAAGAAGAGTCCTGCTCTGTTTACTGGTTTATGCTACAATCAGAAAAGCAGCTTTTTAATGCTAAATATTAGCTGATACACAATTCTCCTCCATGTAAGTAATGTATATAAGATATAGTACTGAGTAGGTAACACATTACTCCGGTGAGACTTCACTTCCTGTACTTAAAACAAAGGGAGACTTGTCCCCTGAAACAGGACAGAGTAGTTCTTCTGTTTACATCCATCCAAAATAAAAGGGCTTCCTGTCATTGTCCAACTTGTGACCCACGGTGGTAAACAAAAGCTTTCTGGAGAACAGGTCTTTGCCACATTAACGCTTCATTAGTCAGCGTCCCTGTTCTGCGTTCAGCACCATGTTTTATGCGTTTTGGAATTTGACGTCACGTAGCTTCGTCTTGCTGGTCATGAGTTTGTATGTGTGCCTGTGGGTGAGACATCTGATGATCCTGTATCAATGATGACATTTCAGTCAGTTTTATGAAAATCATGCAGTTGAGATGGTAAAACAGATATTTAGTGGCGCACGTCTTCCTCCTCATCATAAACCTAGGAAATGTCTGATCGACTGAGGCAAAACAAACATGCAAGTAAACAGAAGTCACGCGGGCATCTGATGAATAAAAATCAGAAAACCAACATCCTGAGGAAAATTCCCAAGCGGTGGAGATGAAGACCATGACTTCCCGTCAGCACCTTCAGAATAAAATGAGGACAAAAACAGGATGCAGAAAATAAGTTGCAGTTTTAATCTGGAGTTGAAGGGATGTATTTTGTGTTCAGATCTTATAACAACAATATGAATCAAAGGTTTAGAGCGTGGGCTGGGACTCTATCAGAAACATAATCCCATAACTTTATTTGCACATGAGAAACAACATGTGTGGAAGGCAAAGGTGTGTAACATGGTAAAGAGAAGCTCCACGTGTAAATCATCAGCTGTTTACACTCCTGTGACAGGTCAAAGTCTCCTTTAGAACCCTCTCTGCTTGCGTTTGGTCTGTGTGAGGGTGTGTGTATCAGCTGTGTTTATTTAAGATGAAGCTCAAAGTTTCTGAGTATATTCAGCGTTATTCATTACTAACTTAAACTGCAGCCTATGAGTGAAATAACTGTCTGCACATCTGTCCAAACCGCTGCATCTGGTTTTATTTCTTATTTATTTACAGATTACTTTTGTCATCAAGTCACATCCACTGTTTAGGGCAATGATTTGAGGTCAGTAATGTTGCTTTATTAACTAGAGTGTGTGTTACTGTGTTTCACCGTGTAACGTGATGAAGGAGCCATTTCTACCCTAGCAGCGGTTTCCTTTTGACACAGTGCCAGTGCGCATGAAACAGCCTCAAGGTCATGCATTCGCTTCCATTCTGTTTACATTCCAGCATGAAGACAGAAGAAAGAAGAATGAACTCTTTTCTTTTAATTAATCAAAGAACTCTATTTTAATAAAGCTAATCCATCAAAATGTTAGTCAATATAATAAGATGTAACCAACCTGTGAAATTAAAATATTAATTATTTTATTATGATCTTAGAAATGACGTAATGTAACTTTAAATGTTCCAACAGGACTCATTTCACGTAGTGTTAAAAGGACATAACACATTCTTTCACTAATCCAATCAGAATTTACAGATGTGACGGAGGTGTGCTTCTGACGGGGTTTGGTCATTTTCATTGGACAATAAACCATAACATCCGAGGTATAAAACAGATGCCACGTCAGCTCTAACGCCAGTTCAAAGCGTTCCAGAGCAAGCCTCGGAGTGGCCAATCTGACCTTTAACTCTCCAATCGAAAGAACCACGACAAGCTGAGAAATCCAGTCGCTACAACTGGACGCGACAACAGCTCCTTTCAGAATAAAAGCTCCACCGACCCAGGTGGGGTCTGAACAGACGCCAAGAAAAGAGTCGTGTGCCGGAGGTAACTTGAGACTGGTCTGGTCGGAACTGCGGCTCTTCTACCAGCTCGGTGTCCAGAGAGGGTCCAATTGGACCTCGGCATTCCTGATCTCACCAGAGGACTTCCACCAGGCAGGTAGGCGCGACTTGATGGTGTCTCATGCGGTTCTGAAACTACCCAAGCTTACTCCAAACCAACATCTTCAGTTCCTGTCAGAACTATTCGCTTCTCCGGATTTGCTGGTTCTGATTTACATCACACGTCATCCATTCACCGTCTCATCCATTTTTAGTCACACTATACACTTAGTTCTTAAATAAGCCTAGTTTAATTGTTAGTAATAAAATTCTTAACTTTTAAACTTGACTCTCTCTATTCTGTCGTCTCTGAGTGAATACGTAACGGTTACATAATCTCTGCATTAAAAAGATCCGATCTTCTGGTTTAAATAACCCCCGATCCGTGAGGCGGATTTCCCATTTCCTATGGAATACCACGCCTTATGGCTCATTAAATAAAATGTAAGAACCACTTTGACCAACTTGTTTTTTTTTTTTTATCAACGTGTGGACTAGTAGAAGCTAACTGTTAGCATTAGCATCTCCACCACACAGCAGAACTCCTTCAATCTTATGTTATCTGTGGAGATCAAACATCAGAGTTGCAAGTCAGTGGTGAAGTCATGCTGCTGTTATCCAATCCAAGGAGAGACATCCAAATACTAGGAAGGAAGACTCCAAAACCTGCCGTCTGAAGCTCAGCCATGGTGTGGCTCACTTCTAGTCCAAAGATCAGAATAGATCAATTTTCTGAATGATTGGCTTCATTTTTTAATCTTTAATCATCCCTGCTGACAAACTGTTCCCACATGGTAGATATCCCATGTAGATTTCCTAACAGAATCCTATTTTTCATGCCAACAAGAAAAAAATACATGTAACTATAGTTGTTTTAGATACCTCTGCATCAGCTTGCAAAATCTGAATCTGTGCAACTCTACTGCAAACATCTTAAAAAAAATCTTTTACAGCATTTTCCATCAAACAGGAATCATCTGTACCAAAACACCCCAGCACTCTTTTTAAGCAGGAGAGCTGTTGCTGCACCCCAAGCTTATGGCCACTGATGACTAGAGAAAAACCCAATAAGTTAGATTGTTTTCCAGAGCAGCTTCCACCGGGCCATTCTCCTGCTGCGTCTCTCTCGGAGAGAATATTTTTTAATCCTTATTAATATAAGGAAATATGCAGGAATTGTAATCATTATGTGCTGAAATGTGAATTAGACCTTGTAGATTACAGGTGGGTGACACATTAAAATATAAATCATCATTAAACATTCACACTCTGTAAGAATTATGTTTATGTTTATGTATTTAGCAGACGCTTTTGTCCAAAGCGACTTACAAGTGATAATCGGCATGTTGCCCTTGAGGCTAACAACAACAATAACAATTCTTCTTGATCCCCAGTGAGTCGTGGAGGATGGCTGCTTATACTGAGCCGGGATTCTCTGGAGGTTTCTTCCTGTTAAAAGGGAGTTTTCCTCTCCACTGTCACTTTATGCTTTCTTATTATGAGCTTTGCTGTACAGGTGCTGGCCAGTAAATTAGAATATCATCAAAAGGTTGAAAATATTTCAGTAATTCCATTCAAAACGTGAAACTTGTACATTATATTCATGCAATGCACACAGACCAATGTATTTCCAATGTTCATTACATTTAAATTTGATATTCATAAGTGACAACTAATGAAAACTCCAAATTTGGTATCTCAAAAAATTAGAATATTCTGAAAAGGCTGAATATAGAAGACACCTGCTGCCACTCTAATCAGCTGATTTACTCAAAACACCTGCAAAGGCCTTTAAAAGGTCCCTCAGTCTTGTTTTGAAGGCACCACAATCATGGGGAAGACTTCTGACTTAACAGCTGTCCAAAAGACAATCATTGACACCTTGCACAAGGAGGGCAAGACACAAAAGGTGATTGCTAAAGAAGCTGGCTGTTCGCAGAGCTCTGTGTCCAAGCACATTAACAGACAGGCGAAGGGACGGAAAAAATGTGGTAGAAAAAAGTGTACAAGCTCTAGGGATAACCGCACCCTGCAGAGAATTGTGACGACAAACCCATTCAAAAATGTGGGGGAGATCCACAAAGAGTGGACTGCAGCTGGAGTCAGCGCTTCAAGAACCACCACGAGGAGACTCATGAAAGACATGGGATTCAGGTGTCGCATTCCGTGTGTCAAGCCACTCTTGAACATGAAACAGCGCAAGAAGCGTCTCGCCTGGGCCAAGGACAAAAAGGACTGGACTGATGCTGAGTGGTCCAAAGTTATGTTTTCTGATGAAAGCAAGTTCTGCATTTCCTTTGGAAATCAAGGACCCAGAGTCTGGAGGAAGAGCGGAGAAGCACAGAATCCACGTTGCATGAGGTCCAGTGTAAAGTTTCCACCGTCAGTGATGGTGTGGGGTGCCATGTCATCTGCCGGTGTTGGCCCACTCTGTTTCCTGAGGTCCAGGGTCAATGCAGCCGTCTACCAGGAAGTTTTAGAGCACTTCATGCTTCCTGCTGCTGACCAACTTTATGGGGATGCAGACTTCACCTTTCAACAGGACTTGGCACCTGCACACAGTGCCAAAACCACCAGCACCTGGTTCAAGGACCATGGTATCCCTGTCCTTGATTGGCCAGCAAACTCGCCTGACCTTAACCCCATAGAAAATCTATGGGGTATTGTGAAGCGGAGGATGCAATACGCTAGACCCAACAATGCAGAGGAGCTGAAGACGACTATCAGAGCAACCTGGGCTCTCATAACACCTGAGCAGTGCCACAGACTGATCGAGTCCATGCCACGCCGCATTACTGCAGTTATTGAGGCAAAAGGAGCCCCGACTAAGTATTGAGTGCTATACATGCACATTCTTTTCATGTTCATTCTTTTCAGTTGGCCAACATTAGAGAAACAAACATTTTTTCATTGGCCTTTAGAATATTCTAATTTTCTGAGATACCAGATTTGATGTTTTCATTGGTTGTCACCTATAAATATCAAAATTAAACGTAATAAACATCGGAAATACATTGGTCTGTGTGCATTGCATGAATATAATGTACAAGTTTCACGTTTTGAATGGAATTACTGAAATATTTTCAACCTTTTGATGATATTCTAATTTACTGGCCAGCACCTGTATAGTCACTGACACTAGTCAGTGACTTGATGCAATTTGCTGGGTTCCTTATATAGGAAACATTTTTTCTGATTGGCTTAATGAACTGACCTGAATTGGAATGTTTATTATGTGAAGTGCCTTGAGACGACCCTTGTCGTGATTTGGCGCTATATAAATAAACTTGAATTGAACAACTTGACATCAGTCATGGAGAGTAGGGAACAAGGAGTGGACAGTAGAGAGGGGGACGGGTGCAGGGAGGGTGCTGGTTAAGAAGATGCTCTCTGAAGAGCAGGGTCTTCAGGAGTTTCTTGAAAATTGAAAAGGAAGCCCCTTTTCTGGTAGTGCTTGGAAGGTATTCCACATTTGTGGAATGATGCATGAGAAGAGTCTGGATTGTCCTGAGCGTGGTGTAGGCACTGCTAGCCGATGATCCTGTGATGACCGGAGCAGCCATGCCGAGACGTAAGCCTTTGCAAGAGGATTCAGGTAGATGGGAGCCGTACCATCTCGGACTTTGTATGCTAGTGTTAGCAATTTGAATTACTACTGGAGAGTTGGAACCTCGCCGCCCCACATTCTTTTGTGTTAATAGATGAATACCATGAGTGTTATCAATTATGTCAATAACAGCCATAGATCATCATTCTCTGTATAATAAGATGTTTTAGAAAGACTTTTTACCTTTTAGCAGCTTTTTCTGCAACAGTCAGCAAATCCTCCATACAGTAGGTTACCATGGCAAAAGGAGCCTGCTGGCTATAAATGCTGTTTTATAGAAAAGGCCTTTGACTTCTTTAGACCTGAACCTAATCCCCCGCTCCCTATGGTTTACAGCTTTATTAGAAGTCTACTTTAATCCTAATTTAGCTCAGCACACTTCACAGAACACAGGTTCTACCCCACAATTTATAGAAACAAATGAAAAAACAAGAAGCAAAGAAGTGAAAGTGACATTTGAAAGAGATCGTGTGCAGGTGAACCTTCCTGTGAGGCCCGGCATTCAGCTACAGGCTTGGAGGCGTTCTATAAAAAGTGTCATAATCTAGAAGTGAGTATGATGGATGTCTGAATCTGCTCAGTTTAGCTCGTGTAGACCCTTCCTATCCTGAGACGAAAGCAGATCACATATAGGTGTCAAAGAGTTCAGCAGGCAAAACGGTGACCTGTAGTGAAAGGGAGGAAGGAAGCAGGAGGCCAAAATGGAAGGTGGATTTTTACAATCCTAATAGTGGAATACTGTTAAATCCAGAGGAAATGAGATGGCACGATAAGGGTGTCAGAAAAATCAGAGGATTAGAGGAGGCATGATCACACTTCCTGTTCCTTCCTGTGATGTAGGATGCTCTTGTGAAGAAGACAGGAAGTGGTTTAGAGCGTGCTCAGGCTCCTCGTGAAGCCGCGTTAAGATGTTTGCTGCCTGCTAATCTGAGCCGTTTATGTTTTGTTTTCAGCTTTAAACAGCTAGAGCTCATTAACTGAAACTCACAGCTTCTTCACAGATATGTAGGATGTGTCTGCTTCCAGCTTGATGCTGCATCAAACCGTTTAACGTGCACATCCCTCTCAACTCTCTCTCCATGTGTTCATGTCTGAGCCACTCCCTGCAGCAACACTCATTAAACCCAAAGAGGGTTGAAGATTAAACAAACCGAAGGCACGTGGTGTTAATGAGCCGGGTGGCAAACACTAAAAATTAAGTGTTTTATTTAATCATCTGTATTAAGCAACGTACCGTTTGGCCTCCTCCAGGTGACACAGGTACTCGTAAGCGATGTTCTGTCGCCTCCTCTCATCCATCTCCTCTGCCGACAGTCGCTCGTCATCCTCGATGGCTGCAAAAACAAAGCAAGAGGCTTCAAACTCGTCCTTATTTTTTCATTTTGTGATTACGTCTGTGATGAGAGCTTTTTGTTTAGTTGTAATGAAGTTGAAGAGTTGCTTTATTAATAGAAATCACTAAGATTTTTTTAGATAAATGTAAAAAAAAACTGCTTGAAACACAATATTTCTACAATTCTGACCGAGGTGACATTATCTAACATTATACAACAGTTTGTTCCGACCGAGTGATTTGATTGGTCAAGAGACTTTCCAAGAGTGCTGATATTGGACTATAACAGCACTGGGATGGTTTACAAACATTATCACTCCGCTGTGCACAGGCGTTCTAACCGTTTTTGTAGAAAATGTTTGTGTTGCCTAGCAACAGCCTTGTCTGAGTCTCCGTGTCGTGTTGGGACTATTTGTGTGGTGGAGCCTGACAAACGATTAAATAAATGAACAAATCATAATCTGTTGTTGCTTATTGTTGTTATAAGAATAAAATGAGCAGGTAGAACTGTTGTATAAAAGCAATATCACACGAGAGGGAGTGCGTTGTTGCTGAATATCAGCACTGGTGTGATATCTACAGCACGAGGCCGCATCACACCAGTGCTGATATTCAGCAACAACGCACTCCCTCTCGTGTGATATTGCTTACGCATAAAATCAGCATTTTGTTTATTAGTAGTGTTCAAATAGTAAGAAAAGTTACACTAAAGTTGGTTTGCAATATTCATTTATCTAAATTGCATCCAATTTCAGCTCAAACACACGATTTAACTCACATCAGGAAATTTTTTCCCCAGGAAAAGATTGTTTAATAATAGCTGATTTCCAAATAGAAAAATGGTAGGTGGCTGAGATAAGTGGGGTACCCAGGTGGACAGGTGACATTTGCTGGGAGTTGACCTCTACCTGCAGCTTAATGGCCTCCCCCTCGCTGTACCTCCCCATCCACCCTAATCCAACCAATCTCTTTATTTCTCTCAAGTGAGGATCAATCCTAGACCTGGAGGCTCAGATTTGGATGTTTAATTCCATTGGGTGGTGTTTAAAATATGCTCATCTGTGGGAAATTACACTAAACTCTTGAATTCTGTTCATTCATCCACCACCTGTAAAGGCATCCGTTTATCCGTGCGATCCTCAAGTGTTATGAAAACAAATACAGACACACAGGACTGTCTCACCACTTGGCGGAAATGTTTATACATGGCTATCAGTGCTGTATCTGGCCGTCCAAGACGACCAGCTGTGCAGATGACATGGACGAAGACGTATATGAGGCAGTCCCAGTTCAGCCATTATAAACAACCTCCACTGACTGACTCAGTTGCACACTTCCTGGACGAGCCTGACCGCATTGTTATATTTAACCATCAGGATGGCTTTTTGTTGCTTTTCTGTGTGGCAGGATCCCTGAAGTGGAGTCCTCTCTGGGTTTATGATTCATGCATTAGTTTAGCTGCAGGTTATTTTTTTCCTTCTCGTAACCTTTATTTTTTCTAAGGAGGGGGCAACAAAAGGAACCTGCAGATTTCCAGTGCAAAAAGTCCCATGGAGTGGCTTTGATTTAGTCCCACAGTGATGCTGTGAAATTAGTTTGGAGTAAATCTAGAAGTTGTCAGGCAAGAACAGTAAAATACATCCAGCTTTTGCAACAAATTATAATCACTCGTATATGTGGGGTGACACTGTTCCTGTGGCTCCAGATTATAATGAGCAGCTGATAAAAAAAAAAACTCTAAAGACAGCATTGATCAGGTTAAAAAAGCTGCACTTTGTTACTTTCGGGAAATCTTATCAGCCACATTCTTGACAGTCTGTTGAAGATTTCAGCAGGAGTCTAGGGTTAATGGTTAACCAGTGAGAAAGGGCCTTATGTGTAGACATGATGACATCAAAGAAACAGGTAAAAACACCATGGTGCATTTGAGGACTTTTTGAAGTATAGGACAGATGACTTATTTGATTCTATTTCATTTAAATGTTCTGGATTTCGACATGTAATTCAGCCCCTTCACTCTGGCTGAGCTCCAACCACGTTTAGGTCCTAAAGTACCCCCCTGAGTAGAACCTGGAGCTCTAAAAGTGCAGCCAGGTGCAGCAGAACCACCTGCTGCTCATTCCTGTGATGGCACCCATTAACTCACACTCATCCGGTGTCACAAACAAACAAACGCTCAAAAGCTTCAGTTTTACCCAGTCGGCGTTAAAACTCGTTAATATAAGTGACTTACTTCCATAATGTGGCTTCTGTAGCGTGGTGGTTTCTTCGTGAAACATTCTGCCGCGTTTTCCTCAACGTGTAAACTCCTCTCAACTGGAAATAAATTCAGCCACACAAGCTAGTAGCAGCCAGCGGGGAACCGCGCCTCTCAGGATGCGTATTAATCTGAATAACTAATGTAGTAAAGAGGGGAAAATCCGGAAATCTTTCCAAAAGTTTCACGAAAGTACCAGCTGTGGCTTGTAGGGAATCACCTCCATGGTGCGCGCTTCTTTCTTTTGACCAAAGAGTTGTTTGACGTTCTCTTACCTCCGTTACGCTGACATCAAATGATTGACAGGACAGTGGTTTTAAAGTGAGCATCTTAGTACCACCTGCTGGTCAAAAATGTTATTACAACAGTTTATACAAAGACCAACTTCAGAGCAAACAGTCTGATTATATTTATATGAAACAAATTAAAATATTCTTAAACTGTTTTAGAAATTATTTGTTACCAAAAAATTCTCATTACTGGTGTTTTATAATAGTTTTTTTAACTAAACCTGATTTGCAGTTTTGGAAGAACCTGTTAGGTATTTATAGTTAGTTTAAAGCAACCCAGCCAATTATTTAATCACTTTAACTAAATATGATTATCTTCTCCCTGGGCTGTCACTTTACCGTGGTGGAGGGGTTTGAGTGTCTCAATGATCCTAGGAGCTAAGTTGTCTGAGGCGTTATGCTTCTGGTAGGGTCACCCATGGCAAACAGGTCCTAGGTGAGGGATCAGACAAAGAGCAGCCCGAAGACCTCTTATGATGAATTATATAAATGGAAACCGTGTTCCCTCGCCCGGACGTCGGTCACCGGGGGCCCGCTCTGGAGCCAGGCCTGGAGGTGGGGCACATTGGCGAGCGCCTGGTGGCCGGGCTTTCACCCATGGAGCTCGGCCGGGCACAGCCCGAAGAGGAAACGTGGGTCCCCCTTCCCATGGGCTCACCACTCGTGGGAGGGGCCAAAGGGGTCAGGTGCAGTGTGTGACGGGTGGTTGGCGGTCTGATCCTCAGCTACAGAAGCTGGCTCTTGGCACATGGAATGTCACCTCTCTGGTGGGGAAGGAGCATAGGCGGTGATCCCAGGGGGGACGGGGGGGACGCATCCCCCCCTCACACAAAGTTGTCCCCCCCACAAAATTTATTGTAAATGTATAAATGCTATCAGTAAACCTGTATTTTCTTCTAAAACCACAACGTAAAAGTTAGTCTGCAAATACAAAACAATGTGTTTTTAATTGTTGAAAAATTATAGTCCACCCCCCCAATTCCTCAAGTTGGTACGGTCGGTCCACACACGCTGTTTCCAACGGGCGGGGCTGCCGGCTCTGCCTCGCTCACAGCTTCACAGCAGCGCAGCCCGCAGGCTCGCAGGAGGCGGGAATCAAAAAGCCAGCAGTTTCCAGCAGTAAGTCATTTATCACACGCTTGTACTACAAACTTAAATATGTATGTCAAATGTGGTCATAAATGTCAAACACAGACACCGATTATCTTTAGATTTTGATCACCGGTCGGAGATCCCTTTATGACAGACCACCACCACCACAGTAAAAAAAAAAGTTGTCACTTCATGTTCTCTGGTCATTCCAGGATTATTCCGCTGTTATTCCATTCACTAAGGTGATAAAAAGTTCCTTTTTCCGGACTCACGGTCTGCCCCTGGAATCTGCGGAGCATTTATAGATCGACGAAAATGTCCGTGTTTCATCCTATTTAGCAGATGAATATAGAATCAAAACTAACTGGTCCGATGTATGGAAACCCACAGCGTTTGACCGCTCTTATCCCGTCTTCCCCAGGCTCTGCAGTTGTTCACAATACTGTATGTCAAAGTGCTGGTGCACCGTGCAGCTTAGGCATGAACTGGTTGCAGCAAATGTGTGGTGGAGGCACGTTACTCAAAGCTCTCAGTGTAAAACATAGAGCCAAAGATCCCATTGGCCACACAGACCCAAAAACACTATGAAAACTGAGAAAAGTGAGAGATCGATTAAATTGAAAGATAAACTATAGAGTATGTACATGTTTAGTGTATTTGTAAAGTAAATGTTTTTAATTTTTATTATTAAAATGAAACAAATATTTCCAGAATATATTTTTAGATTTTGTGTATCTTTTTGTTCAGTATGACTTAGATAAAGTTATTAAATATTACAGTTATTCTCTAATAGCCTACAAAAATTTCTATGATTTATTAAAGAGATTTCAGTCATTCTGATACTTGACTTGTGAAAGCTGATTTGAAGTGTGTTATTTTTTCTAGCCATATTTAGAAGGAACATTTGAAATATATTAAAATCAATATGGAACTATTTGGATTTTAGTAGCTTTCATGTTATGTGATTTAATAAAATTTTAATTTGACATTTTATGTTCTCTCTCTTTGTTGTGAAACGTTAGATATGTTTTAGTACTTAAAATGAATGCTTTGCATCCATCCACACGTGTAGCTGTTGGTCAGCTGATAGCCATGTCATTTCAGGACATGTTGCTTCAACTATTAACGATCTACTTTTAAATCTTTATTCTGAATTGCTTATTCCGTTTTAGGCCACAGTCTTGTTATTGAAATGAGAACAAAAAGAAAGGATGCTTATGGAGATGTACCAAATTGGAAAGATATTATTGTTGATCAATATCCTCCAGCTCCGTTCTAATGACAATATCCCATCTGTGTGTGTGTTGCTGTCCAACTGTCAGCAGACCAGGTCAGTTGAAATGGCAGAGAAATGAAAAACAGCAGCCATCAGGTCGTTTTTTAATGCTCCAGAACGTCAAGTAAGTAGAAACTTGCATTTTGATAAAGACATCTATAAGAAAGAAATGAAATTGTTTCTAAATGGTTTCATTAGGCAAAGTCCAGTCACTTGAGCACAGGCAGCCAGAGCCTGTCAGACACAGGCACAGAGTCTCATGTCAGTCTCTTATAAGGACATACAGTGTTGTATGTAGAGAGCATTTTTTTCATGTCCCCCCCAAAAATTACTCTCTGAAGATTTACTGTTTATTGTCCCCCCCAAAATTGAAATAGGATTTCCGCCCTTGGGAAGGAGCCTGAGTTGGTGTGTGAGGTTGAGAGGTTCCGACTAGATATCGGACTCACCTCAACGCATGGCTCTGGCTCTGGAACCAGTTTCCTTGAGAGGGGTTGGACTTTCTACCATTCTGGAGTTGCTCCCACTGAGAGGCGCCGAGAAGGGGTGGGCATACTAGTTGCCCCCATCTTGATGCCTTCATTCTCTCATTTGTTTTCCATCAAATCAATAATTGATCATGTCAAATAAAACCTAAATTAATTTTGCACATCAATTCATTAACCAGTGCTATTTAATATGAATATAAACTACGATACAATAATGATGTGAAACCTGTTGATTTTGCTAATTTCTGTCTTATAAAAGTTCATTTTTTGTTAGAAAAGCTTGACTTAAATTACACTTATTAATAACCACTAGGTGGCAGCATTATTCAATTTAAGGATCACCACAGCTGGACCTAGATGATCGTTCTACTAAGTGACAATTTATGCAAAGTGGGGTGGTGCGGTGGCATCAGCTGGCATATGCCGGATGATGCCCGCACTGCCCACTCACCACAGCCATGGAATACACCTCATGATCACACAACACTGTATTGGAGCAGGTGGAGGGAGACTAGGGGTCTTAGCCACCTCTGTTGTTGCTAGGCTTCCTGGGGCTGGAGGCTAGGAGGGAAATCTGGCAGTCTGGTTGGGGTCTGGGGTGGTGGGTTGCTGTGCTCAGCGTTGGGCGGGGGGAGCCTGCTCATCAGCACCCCAGCAGAAAGGGTCAAACTCTGGTTACCGGTGATGGTTGTACCCCATGTGCAGCAGTACCGGGACCAGAGTGAATAGGGTGTGTATGGGGAGCATGAGTGGGTGTCCGGCGTGCATTTTTGTAAGTCTTGGGTTGTATGTGCATGTGTGAGCATGAGGGAGGGAGCGTGTGACTGTGTTTGTGTATGACTGTATATGTCAGGTGGGGCCTTTGGGTCCTTCCCTCTCCTGGAACTTCTCTTGATGATATAGATCTTTGTCCCCCCTCCCCCTGCCACACCTGGTGTGAGGGCTTGTGCCATGGTCTGCCTGAGTGTTCGTGGCAACCGGGTCTGGGGGTTTAAGATTTTGGCATCTGCCTGATCAATCCCGGTGGCTGCCTGGTGGGGTCTGGGTCCCTGGGCTCTGCTGGGTCCCCGGCGGGGGTGTTCGCCCCTGGTTCCCGGGTCGCTGGGTCCCGGGCTCGGCCGGCTAGGGGGTGGGAGGCTGCGGGCGGGCCTGTGGGCTTGCCGCTGATATCTCCAGGGACTCTGCCGGCTGCTGGTTGTGGCCCCCCGGGGCGATCCTCTGTGCCTCTCGAGGGGGGCGGGGGCCTTTCTGGTTCCAGTCTCCTTGGGGTTCCTGCATTCTGGGGCAACGCCTGGATCTCTGGGACTTGGAGCTCCCCCCGTCTCCTGCGCATCTTTGGGGGGCGGATCTGTGGTCCCTCACACTCTCTGTTGGACGCTCCTATAGAGAAACCTTAAATAAACAAGCGCGTGTACACACACAGGTGCTCACATGGTGCTCTCAAAAGTATGGGCTTGGGCACGTTAAACACAGGTCTTAAGACTATGGGGAGCACTTAATGCATTGTGATTTATTATCGTGATTCTTCAGTTAAGCAATGTTGATTTTATATATATATATATATATATATATATATATATATATATATATATATATATATATATATATATATATTGTTTTTTTGTTTTTTTCATCAAGTTGATGCAGTGATAGGTAGATCTTGTTGTATTGTTGTTGTGTCCCTTTTTTGTGTCCTTTTGTTGTTGTTGTTTTTTTTGTCTTTTTCTGCAGGTCTAGAAGCAGATTCTTGTTCATTGTTTATTTTAGTGGAACCCCCCCCCCCCCTCCTCTCTCTCCACCTTTTCTCTTCCTTTCTCTTTCACCTCTGTCTCCGTGTCTGGTCGGAATTACAAAGCATTCAACAACAATAACAATAAAGTTTTAAGTATCAGGCGTGACATTAAAAGCAGACGCTTTGATGCTCCACCTGAGAATAAATCTGTAAGGCTTGTCACCAGCATTCAGACATCAATTCTGCTTGCTTCACAGCCAGACAGGACACGGTAAAAAAAAAAAAAAAAAAAAAAAAGACAATTTATGCAAACTTAAATTAATAAAGTTCTCTAAAATAAAAATATTTTTATGCAAACATAAATAGTTAAACATATAAAAGAAGCACTTTTAATTAAACTCTGAAAGTTGCCAATTTAAAAGAATTTTTATAAGTCAAGAAGACTGTTTATAATATCTTCATTCAATATTTGCTCTAAACTGTAAACTGAACAATTGTCTAAATGGGACTAAATGTTTGCAAGAAAAAATAAAAGTTTTGTATTGCACCTTTTAGGTCAATGATATCTATTAAAAAAATTACAAAAAAACTCCACTTGATTTGCTCGAGAGCATGTATTTTATTCTACTGCACGTGTTTCCAAAGCAGATCAGTCTGCAGTGTTTCCCGTCATATACAGCACCTCATTTGGCAAATATGTATTCACATGTCACATATTTTGACCTCTCAAATCACAGGTCAGTTATTTTTTTTACTAGTAGATTTTTGTACAACACATATTTACAACTGAAATGTTCACATAGATTCAACTACCTAAAAAAAATGGATCAACAAAACCTACAAGAGTAATACATTCACATTTTTCCTCCACAAAAATCTGCCATCGCTCTCAACAAGGATCATTTACTTTAAGAACACAAAATAACTTTACGGCACACATGCAAGTATGCACACACACACACACACACACACACACACACACACACACACATAGCAGCTGGTGAAATCAAAGGACACACACGTTTCCAGCAGAGACACAGAAAAAGGTCATCAGTCAGACACATGAATCAGAAAACACTTTTAACCTGGAGGTTCACCTATATTAGCTTTGATATTTACATTATATTTACATTTATGTGTCCACATGGTGACTCACACACACACAATACTCTTCATGTCTTTGTCTCATCGGCACACACACAAAAATACAGTTTGCGTACAACAAACATCTCTGACACAACAGGTACTAGTATTCCATCCAGAACCAGGCAGGTCACGCCGTCTCATATCCGTCTGCTACAGACAGCCGTCAGCAGCATAAGGGATTGCATTTTATTTAGAATCTTTATTTTTATTTAGAATCTTTATACAGTTGTTGAAAATTTTGAAAACACTGTCAAAATTATCTGCTGAGCAACAGCAACACTTCACAAGATATTTTCTTGCACGTTTTACAAAGAAAGTTGGCAAAGCTCAAGGCTTTTGGAAATAAATGCACACATACAGCACGTTTTCTTTTTTAGCTGTGAGTGAACAACACGAGGGTAAAAGCCTTCGTCTAAAGCACAGACACCAGTTTGAGGGAAAAGGTGGAGAACGTAGAAGAAAATGAAGCCCGCAAACTCAAACTAAACCAAATGGCGTTTTTAAAAAATCAATCCGTTTTACTTTCTGGAAATATTTTCTTTTATTTACATATTTTGCCTTGTTTATTTGTATTTTTCTCTGCTAAATCCCCATCTGATCCTCGTGACCTTTGGGTGACACACAACTATGGGCGGACTGTTCCGGTCAAGGAGAGGCACATTCAAAAAGGCCATTTGATATTATGAAAAAGGAAGCAGCAGGAAATTGCCACAAGCAGGTTTCGACACAGAGCTAAAGGAGTTCTCATCATAGATCTTTTTTACACAAATACACACAAAGACAAGAAATAAACAGATTTTCACTCTATCTTTTAACCTGGGAATTAAGGATCCTCAGATTCAACATCACACACAATTATTGGTACAAAAGAAAATCTTGTCTTTTTTTTTTTTTTTTTTTTACAGAATGGCCTTTTCAATTCAAGTTGGGGTCAGCAATACTAAGGGCTTGGTCTCATTTTAAAGATCTACTTTGAAAGGTTACAGATGTCCGTGAAAATGCCATTTAACAAACTGCATCATGTTGGTAGTCTAATGCAAAAGCAGGGTTGAAAAACACCTGATCCTCAGTATTTGTACTCATAATGTTACTTACTGCTTCAACACTTTTGATTTGTTTCTGCGTGTCGACTTTCTGCGCAAATGTCGTGTTCGGTTTTCTCGTGGGTAAGCCAGCTGTCAACGAGTCTGCTCTGTCTGATCATGTATTCCCTGCGTTGTCACACAACAGGTTGGTTGTGCTCATTACAGCTTGTTTTTGACTTTTTCCCCCATCTGGCTTGTTTTAATCAGACTGTATCAATATTAAAAGCCCCAGACTTCCAACCATGTGGTTTCTTTACATGAGGTCATGACTGGAGCAGTCAAACAGAACTTGGAAAGAAGTCTGGGCAATTTTCTACGTTGTTTATATGAAATCCTCCAGGGTTTTTAGGAGGACAAACTTGTTTTAAAAAGCTTGTCTAATTTTAAAGCTGTGGTAAACAGTAACTCGCTAAATGTTTTAAATTTGACTGTCTGACCCTGTTCTGATATAAATTAAATAGCTGATTCATGCTTCTCCGTCTGCGTCAGTGCGGAGACGCAACACCATTATCCATCTTTGCCGGCCTGCTGGAAAGCCCCGCAAGGACGGACGGAGTCGAGCTCTCTTTTCTAAACATCCGTCCATCGAGACGGAGAATGCAAGCTTGTGATTGGTCAGGGCACCGCTGTCATATACACCGCTGCCATTGCGCCCTCAAAAACATAAAGAGAGCTGAGAATAACTAGCGGCAGACACGGAGAAGTTTGAAGAATACCTCGTGAAAAAATTCTAAAAATACGAACATTTCATTTCCCCGTGACTGGAGGAGTGAAAAGATACGCAGCAAGCGTTTTATTTGTGGACGTAAATGACAGGAAACATGGGTTTAGAGAGCTCGACTCCGTTCGTCCTTGCGGGGCTCTCCAGCAGGCCCGCAAAGATGGATAATGGCGTTGCATGTCTCCGCACTGACGCAGACGAAGAAGCATGAATCAGCCTAAAGTCCCTCCCCAGGTCTCTACAGCAAAACAACTTTTTGCGTGAGCTATAGAGCCTTGACAATAGAGCTACATCCAAGAGGCAGCTGTCAATCAACGAGAATGTGCCCTCTTACTCAGAATGCACTGCAATGTGATGCATTAACACAAAATCAGCTTATCACACCAGCCTAGCTTGAATGCTAACTCGACCATCATTGATGTCAATCATGTCAATCTGTAAACTTCAAGCTAACTGTGGAAGGAAGGAGAACAAAAAGAGATTATTTTTAGTGTATTGGAGCAACAGTCATTAGTCTAGTGTTCAACTTTGCATTACATTGGACTATTGTTTTAGCCTGTTGTAGCGTTAGCAGGGGGGTGCTAGCATCACGAGTGGGACTTTTGTTTTAGCCTGTTGTAGCTTTAGCAGAGGTGTGCTAGCATCACATTTATCTAGTAAACATTGACGTAATCTTCTAGCTTCTTGTTCTTTGTTTGGCGACCTGAGCGCCACTTCCGCATTCCCGCCAGGCCGCGTTGCGGCGCAGTTTCTCCATCCAAGTTTTTTAAGGTCTGTTTATCCTCATTCTTCAGTGGTTTCTCCTCCTGTTCCCTCCATAAGTGGTTTTTATAAACACCGTGGATCTATCCCTGGTAATCTACATCCACTAACTCCAGCTGTTTCTGTAGTTTCTGATTCCTCCACCTCACTCAGCATGGCTCTATTAAATACCCACTCTGTTAACAATAAGTCCTTCCTGCTTAATGATCTAATTTTCTCTAAAAACCTAGATTTTTTGTTTCTGACTGAAGTCTGGCAGCAAACATCTAATTATTCTGGTCTGATTGAACTCTGCCCGAGTAGTTATTCTTTCCTTAGCCAACCCCGAAGTTCTGGTCATGGTGGAGGCCTAGCTGTTGTTTTCAGAGACCATCTTCCATGTAGCTCTACAACCTCTGGTCACTTTGCTTCCTCTGAACTGCAGCTGACTAAAGTCGGGCGTAAAACCCCATTTTACTGTGCTGTGGTTAATCGTCCACCTGGTCCAAACAGTTCTTTCCCTCAGGGGTTTAGTGACTTTCTATCCTCCACTGTGAAGCTGTCCAGACTGGTGATTGTTGATGACTTTAACATCCACGTTGATGATCCCTCAGACCACTTTGCCATGAATTTCTCCAGCCTTATGGACTCCTTCAGCGTTACCCAGCAGGTTTCTGGTCCCAAACACACCAGGGGACACACTCTAGACCTTGTTTTTACCCTAAGTCTAAATACTGACAGTGTTTGTCCTGAGGATGTTTACATTTCAGATCACCATTGCATTTTCTTTAACTTGTCAGTTTCTGCGTCCCCACCTCCTGCTTGCCATCTGGTTATCTTGCAAAAGGTTGTGGCTAAACAACTCACAGCTGCTCTTGATGAACATAACATCTATGATAGCTTCCATTAGAGCTCATTCTACTGAAACAGCTCTTCTTAGGGTCTCTAATGACCTTCTGACTCATAGTGATGCAGGGGACTGTTCTCTGTTCTAGTCCTGCTGGACCTGACGGCAGCGTTTGATACTGTTGACTATCACCTGCTACTGGAGAGGCTGAGAGACTGGGTAGGCCTATCAGGAACTGTTCTGGAGTGGTTCTCCTCTTATCTTTCTGAGCACTCCTTCTCTGTGGCCATCTCCAGGTTTAGGTCCTCCACCACCTCCCTTACCCATGGTGTCCCACAAGGTTCTGTGCTGGGACCTCTGCTCTTCCTACTCTATCTGCTTCCTCTTCAGCACATCCTGAGCTCCTTAAAAGGAATCTCCTACCATCTTTATGCAGATGACATCCAACTGTACATCTCCTTTAAGCCCCATGAGATGTTTAAGCTGCAGCTGTTACACACCTGCTTAGACTCTATTAAAACCTGGATGGTTGGGAAATTTCTACAGCTGAATGAAGATAAGACTGAGATCCTCATCTGTGCCCCAGACAAGCCGGTTCCCAAAGTCAAAGACTCTCTTGGTCAGCTTGCTTCTCACACCAAACCTTCTGTCAGGAATCTTGGTATGAGCTTTGACTCAGCTCTCACCCTGGATTCTCATGTCAGTTCTCTTGTTCGCTCTTCCTTCTTCTATCTCAGGAACATTGCTAAGCTGAGTCCCATTCTGAACTTGAGACTGTTCTCCACACCTTCATCTCCTCACTCTTAGTCTACTGCAACTCTCTTTTCACGTGTCTGAGCAGAACCTCCCTGAACCGTCTACAAGTGGTTCAGAATGCCTGTGCTCGGCTTCTGACCAAGTCCTCCAAACACACCCACATCACCCCGCTTCTCCTCCAGTTTCATTGGCTGGCAGTCAACTTCAGGGTTCCTTTCAAGATCCTTATGCTCGTCTATAGGGCCTTACATGGAGAAGCACCATCTTACATTCGTGATCTTCTTAGTCCCTACACCCCCAGCAGGTCCCTGAGGTCCAGTGATCAAAGCCTACTGGTTGTGCAGCGCACCAGGCTAAAGACCAAAGGTGACCGTTCATTTGCTGCTGTGGCCCCCAGACTCTGGACCTCTCACTCCCTGAGCCTGAGATCAGTGGACTCAGTGGTCTCCGTTAAAAAGCAGCTGAAATCTCACTTGTTCGCGTTGGCTTTGGTGTGACCTACATCACTCTCTCCTTGTTCTGCTCTCCCTTCCTATTCCACCTACCTCAGGATCCACTGATTTCCGTCTTCCCTATTCACTTTCTCACTCTTTCTTTACATTTTTTAATCACAATTGTCTATTTTTTGCTCATTTTAAATATAGTTTAATACATTTTCTAAATTCTTTTTTATATTTTACATTTTTTGTTTTTGTGAAGCACCTCGTGATATTTATCTCGAGAGGTGCCATAGAAAAGATATTTTCTTCTTCTTCTTCTTCTTCTTCTTCTTCTTCTTCTTCTTCTTCTTCTTCTTCTTCTTCTTCTTCTTCTTGTAGCTTTAGCAGGGGTGTGCTAGATTGCTGGACTCCTGGTGGTTTTAGATGTTTCCCCGTTTGAACTGCATATCTGATTAAAAAGAGTATTTAGTATCTCCTGTAGAACCCAATGAAGGCTGAGAAGGTAATTCAATGATTAGAACATATCGAGAACATGCTTGCTGTCACAGCAGCCCTCCTTTACAGCACTATGTGTGTGTGTGTGTGTGTGTGTGTGTGTGTGTGTGTGTGTGTGTGTGTGTGTGTGTGTGTGTGTGTGTGTGTGTGTGTGTGTGTGTGTGTGTGTGTGTGTGTGTGTGTGTGTGTGTGTGTGTGTGTGTGTGTGTGTGCATAGCCACAGCTTTAATGTATGTTGATAAAATGAGATTTTTAGTATTAAGATGAACCAAGCCTCTTGTACTCCTCACTCAAAAACTCTACGGGCTTCCTCAAACACTCATAGGGATTGACAAACTGGTCAGTAGCGCTACATGAGAACATTTGCCCGGGTGTCTGGCAACCGCAACCCCATCAGGCCTCCTCCAACAAGCACCGACGAGGCCATTAGAATAGGGACGGCTTTGGTGATACCAACTAGAGAACCAAAAATTAGGTTTCCCATGACAGCAGCCAGCTTACACAAGGCATTGCAGAACCCAAAGCCAGTTCCCCTGAGGAGAGATGAAGTAAGATGTAAGATAACTTTTACAAAATCTAAAGGAAACAGTTTTCTTCTTTGTCCCCTCACCTCCTGACAGTAGGAAAAGACTCTGTGGTGACCACATCCAGAGAGTTCCAGGCAGAAATGCTCAGACCATTATAAAGGCATAACATGAAGATCATCATGGACTCACTGGTGCCAAACCACAAGAAGAAACAGCTGATGCCTGACAGAATCATGGAGCCACCTGATGAACATTCACAAATACAAAAAATCAGTGACAACTAAATATGAACCCATCTATCAGCAGTAACCCTCTCAAACATGTCTATTCATTACCCAACATGGAAAGTCGCCCAATTTTGTCCATAAGAAGTGCAGACACGATGTTTCCAGGGAGGACAGCTAAAGTGCCCAGGAAGTTGATGAAGTAAACCCAGTAGGCACTGTAGTCATCATCAAATGTCATCTGGCACCCTGTCTTGTTGTGGGTGAAAGTGCTGTTAATCACCTCTGTGCCATCTATCAACTTGGATTCATCGATATCTGCAAAGACGACGACAATTCAGTCGTGTCAGAAGCAGGTGTTGCAAACCAAATGTAGAGCAAGACTGAAATTTTCTCCACTAATCTGTCACCTCACTTTTTATCAAATGGTGTTTTTGTTTTAAGCTGATTTTAAGTTTATAATGATAAACTCAAACTTCTTACCTGTGTTAAAGAAGAACGAATCAATAAAAGTGCAGTTTCTGAAGACGGTGCCCACCGATGTCACATCGTCAAAAAAACAACTCCGAAACGTAGAGTCAACGAAGGTGACTGACTTCAGCTTCATGTTGATGAAACTGAAGAAGAAAAATGGGTTACGATCATTTAATCTACAGTATGGTGACCAACGTCGACTACAATGACTTATTTGACATCTTACTGGTCATTAATGAAGAGACCATTGTTGTGGATTTGGTTCTCCAGCGTAAAGTTAAAGGTAAAGCTTTCGATGCGTTCATCGTTGTGGATCTTCACTTTGGAGGCGTATTCATCTGCCTGAAGGTGTTTTATGACATCGGGAAACCAGACGGACAGTCCATAATACCTGCAATCGCACAAACACAACTACAGTGTGACAAAACAGGTGGACAAAGAGGTAGAAAAGACCAGTGGGTTCTCTGTTAATTAAAAGGTTTTCGAGTTGTTTTTATCTTTTCCTCTCTCTCCTACCTCTGCAACCATGAATGGAACAGTATTGATCCACACTCTGTGATTGATCTCATGACCATGCAACGTTTGCACAGCAGAGAGATCAGGATGACAGAAATGTATTGTGTCTGCAAGCCTTACTCCCTGATGCTATTATCTGAGCAGAGATGCTTGTCTGGTTTCTCCCTGAGAAAAATTACATCAGAGAAAAACTCACCCAAAGGACAGCGTTAACCACACTATGGCCAGTCGGACCATGTTTTCCTTCATAGGGTAGTTGAAGCATTTCATAAGGTTCAGATAGATCTAAAATATAAAAACAAAAGATGAATTATAGTTTGTATTTTTAGGAATAAATTAGCTGATATAACAGGTGAAAGGAAAATGAGAAATTTACCCCATGTACTTCTGACTTTATCCTAAAGAAAATCTTGGAGATGGAGTTTCCAGATTCTGATTCCATTTCTACTAATTCATCCGTCTGTCTGGGGATTTTAATCCTGTTTACCTGTTAGATTACAGTTGCAGTAACAGAGCTTGGTTAGTATTTGTGCATTATTCATTTTCAAACAGTATCCATAGCCATCAGAATGGGTAAAGGCTACAAAATATAGAAAATTATTTAAAATTTTAATAAAACTTATTTTCCTTCATTTTCAGGTAAGATCGGGGTCTCAAATTACTAACACAGTTTTTCAGTATATTCACCTGTTTCCACAGGATTGAATGAAGAAATATATGGAAACGGTGACAAAAATTACTCTAAATTTATGAAACGACAACATTCTGCACCGTGCACAATTAATTCATGAAACATGTCTTAACTAAGCAGCTTTCTGAAAGTGCAGCTCCTGCAGCAAATAAGTCTTAATGACACAAAACTGCTTTCAGACCCATCTTAATTCAGACGTGATCCCGCACGGGTAAAATATTTAAACCTGTCCCAGTGATGGCAGAACATAAGCCTCTTTGCTTCTTTAAGCTTTAGGAAACCTGTGAACCACAGAAACAAACACTCACGGTGAAGACTTTCTCCGGCTGCCCACGAGCTCTCATGTTGGTGTCGTGAATCTGTTTGAGGATCATCCAGGCTTCATCGTGCTTCCCCACCTGACAGCAGGGACAGGAAACGATGCAATGCATTCACAAGACAGAACTCATTGCAAAAACTTAACGTGCAATATTATTGTATATCGAGGTAGTCGTTTGATTTCTCTGTGATGAAAGTCACGACAGTGGTGACTCATTATTATTCTTTAGAGGGTAATTCTCTTCCAGCAGCCACAGCCTGTCACAGACACGCACAAGTGTGTTCCTCCACAAACACATGAGCCCTGATCCGAACATCTTCGGGGTAAAATACTCTTATTTTTTCCAGACAGATGCTTAAACTGTCACGGTTAAGACATATCGGTAATAACAATAACACAGCAAGAATCAGAAGAACATTTTCATTTTCATTTGAACATTTCCACAAATGTAGAATGACCTTCCTAACACTACCAGAACAGCGGCTTCCTTTTCAATTTTCAAGAAACTCCTGAAGACCCTGCTCTTCAGAGAGCATCTTCTTAACTAGCACCCTCCCTGCACCCGAACCCCTCTCTACCGTCCACTCCTTTGTTCCCTCCTCTCCATGATTGATGTCTGCTAAATACGTAAACATAAACATATTTGTCGAGAATTCAGAAAATGGTCTTCTTACTTCTAAGTAGAATCTGGGACTTTCAGGCATGAAGGTAAGTGCCACCACAGCACACACACACGGCAGGGCACAGACGACGACAAACACTCTCCAGCTGTGGAACTGGTACGCTGATCCCATGCTGAAGCTCCAGCCTGTAGATCGTACAAAACTGTGTCACACTAAAACGACTTTTGCAAAACTTGCTCTATCCATAGTGACCATCTTTATGTCCAAATACAACTTTAATTGTCATAAAAGTAGATTTATTAGATTTTATGAAACACTGGAACAAGGTCGCAGTGCACAGTTTACCGAAAGATGATTTATTACCAAGTTCATATAATTGTAAGTAAGCGGGTGGTCCAAATGGGGAGATGTTTACGTGTAGAAGCATAATAAAACTGATGTATTTTTGAAGCAATGCAAATCACCCACTGCTTTTTATGCCATATTGAATAAAAAACATTTTCTGTTGTGAAATGATGGGATGATAGCAAGTTTGGTCTCATGGGATTTGCAGGATCAGGCCTGATCATTAAACATACAAGTATGAACAGTGAAAGACTCTCAGCACACCACATATATCTGACTCAGGCAAAGCTGTTCGGGTGTTGGATGTTGATTGGCTGTCTCTGCTAATCTGCCGTTCAATTGACTCCAACAAAAGCCAGTTGTAGGAGCACATCCAGTGAACACCTTGCAAAATATTTTCAATTAAACAAATCCACTGGTTCATGGGATAACTTACTAATTCACAAAAACATTCTTACCCCCCTGCTGCCTTTTGGCCAGAGGTAGTGCTATGGGGTGGGGTGGGGTGGGGTACCACCATAACAGCAAGTTTACCCCCTTAGGAAAGCCTAAGCATAAACAAGTACAATTTTTTTATTTGTTTCTTTTTGTGATTATTTGGCCCAAAGAAAGGTGTGGAACTAAAGCATGAGAATGTTAGCCTAGAAACAGACAGTTGTCGAAGCACAATGATGTTGCTCTGCATGTCGGTCTAACCAAGCTTCACTGGATCCTCAGCAGCCCTGACTAAATTTGTGTTCTGCCAATCACGACACACTATTGGTTTAGAGGGCGGGATGATGCAACAGAGTGAACCAAGCTGGCAATGGCTCATTTGAAACAGTTTTAGCCTCAACTTTGGACTATTTATACATGTGCTTTTCTTTGAGTCAAAAGCAGATAGGGGTACTTAAGTGCTTTATTTAGAAAAAAGGACGTATTTGTGTCTTCTTTGTTCGTTCTTCCATTGTCCAATAACATGCAGAGACAGTTTGAAAGGCATTTGTAGGCTCCGCCCCATGAGTGAGCTCTCCCTATTGGTCGTGGCCAGACCAATTATATTGTTGTATTTCTACAGTAAAAATTGAAAAGGCACTGTCTTTAATGTTTTTAATGTTTTAATACAAATGTGCCTTTCTAACAGAGCAAACAGCCTCCCCATCTAGAACCTTCTCTATTTTTGGCTGCAGGTAAAAAATACAAAAGTTCTAAAAGGACCAGATGGTATCGTGAACTTTATTATTTTGTACCTTTACATAAAGGATGAGCTACTTTGGACTGAAAGTTCACGCAGTAGTTAAGTGTGAAGATCACACAGCTAACAAAAAGTGCTTCAAATCAAAGACGACATTTAAATTGGAGCTCTCAGTCTGAGCAGAGTCATGTATGGGCCGAGAGATGAGTGGATCTGCAGAGAAGAGTACACAGGGACGGGTTAATTGAATGTGTAAGAATAGAATTGAGTGTTTCCTGCTAAGTTCAATCTTGTTGCACCTGATCTTAGCCCACAGGCAGTCTTCCAGACTCATTAATCATTGTAACGTGCACTCACGCTCACACGTATTGTACAAAAGACACACGCGCGCTTGCACGAAAAAAAACGTGTGGGTCTATAGGGAATGCAGCAGAGACATAAATAATATGGATTACTAAGTGCAGATTAAACTGACACAGCATAATGCCATGTCACACTCCCCCTCAGAAAAACACAAGTAATCATACAAACACACTAAATTTTACATCAGGGATATTTATGATCATTTAACAGAAAAACATTTAAAGCACAACGTTTAAAAAGACTGAGACAGACCTCTAATCTACCAAATGTAGAAAGTTTCTCTAAAGGTGAAGTGAAACTTTGCACCCGGATACATTCATGCTGAAATGGCATGGAAGCCATCGTTTTAAAATATTACACAGAATGCACCAAAATGGGCCGCCATGCTCATCGCCACCTCCCACGTCTCTCCACTGATCATGCTTCATGGAGATACTGCTCCAAAGGGAATATAGCACCATTATCCATCAACATGCGTAGGAGGGGAGCCACAGGGTTGGGAGGGGGTTAATGCTAATGGTTTTGCAAAAAAAATAAAAAACAGTTTGGAATTATTCTTACAGCACATTAAAACCCGGCCTTGACAGCAGCTAAAAACAACTATTGTAAAAAGTTGTGGATATTTGTTATAAGTGGAGGAGATTCGTAGTAGGAGAAAAACCTGATGAGTGGAAAAAGGATCGTTTTCCCCTGTGCCCATCTAAAACTCTTCTCTATGAGGTTTTGGACTGTCAGACATCTACTAAGAAAGTTCGGAATAAGCTCTTTTACCTGGTTCAGCTCACATTGCCAATGTTCTGAAAATCAATAAAACAGCTTAAAAAATAGTTCATGTCAGCACTTTTAAATGCTGGAGATTTGGTTCGGGCTTTTCCCACAGTTGCTGTTTCAATCACAGGTGGAAGACTTTCTTCAGGAAGTGAACGGGAAAATGGACACTGAGAGAGCTCCTGCCTGCAGGGGGAAAGATGTGATGCCATAAACACTTTCTTTACAGCCCTTTAGGAAAATCAGATTATGTTCCTCTTCAAATCAGCCTCACATGTGTCTGTGTGTATTCCCTTTGTCACTGAGTCCATTTAAAGAAACAAACAGATGGGCAAATAATAGCCTGAATTAATAAGGAAACATGAAGAGCATTCAGATGGTTTGCAGATTAACCCGATGATTTTCTGCTTTTGATTTTTTTCTACGCTGGTAACCGAATAAAAGAGCTTCCCATGAATCCCAGAACCAAATCTATAGACATCTAGACTCTCCCCTGATGCACAGCCAGAACGTTTCAGTAATTGTTTCAGTCTAACTCTTGCTGTGTCATGTGGGGCAGAAGGAGTAATGACTTGGTAACATCTGGCTTTTTCAAGGATCTTTCAGATGCTCATCAGTTTTCTTGTGCATTTTATCTTTTTATTTCATTACAAGACAACAACACCATCTGATGATGACCTGCAGTGAACAACTGGACTGAACTATGTTCCTCAGAGTCTGAAATGAGGATTAGAGCTGATTTTAGGGTTTTGTGGTTTGGGCTTCTCAGTTGGTTCCATGTGATGGTTCCCAAAGTTAGGGTCAGGCAAACAAAATTAAAAGCATCTACAGGTCTTCCAGTGTCATCCTCGTTGTTGAGTGTGGTGACTCAAACATTAGACAGAGTGGTTGCGAAAATTACGAAGGGGGTTGCACTGTGACTTCCTGCCGTGGAGGGTTAGTGTTTTCCTCGTACCACAAAAAATCCCATTACAGGAATTATGCACATAATTGACTCAGCTTATGGATGAGTGAGTCAGCCACCCCAGGCTGAGAAAGATGGACGAAGGGATTAATGAGCAACTGAAGGGTATAGGAAAGAGACCAAACCAATCACCAGAATTTAAACTTTCATTTCTCAGACAGGAGATTCTTGATCTCACAGCAAGCCACTTCCCCTTTTCTTTAACAGATTGTGACTCAACCTTCAAGTTTTTAAAAGAAGACAAAAAAACGAACTCTATATCTTTTTCCAATACATCATCATGTTCCTGGCTGGATGCGCTGCAGCACTTTAGAAAACATTAAATCTAGTGGTGAGCGTTGGTATGTATGCAAGACACGTAGTTCCCACTTAGGAATATAGGCAGAGTAGGAGAGCGTGTCAGGGAATGGAGCACAGTAAGGCGACTACCATCTATTCAATATGACATCAGCAGATCTGACAGCATGGTGTCCTCATAAGAACACATAAAGTTCTGGTTTAGAGGGGTTTGAGAGTTATTTTACTAGTGTGTTCCAGTCCATCCCTATGAAAGAATCTGCAGCGGTGTACAGCAGTAGTGTCTTAACTTGAATAGCCTCATCCAGTGTCAGATTTTATTTCTTTCCATTTTTCTTGAGGAAGACGTGTATGTGTCTGTAGCACTAGTAAAACATCATCCAAGCAGCTTAAAGTAGCACACACACACACACACACACACACACACACACACACTGTCTTTTTCTCATACTGACGTCACAGGTTGGCGAAAGCATGGCTAGGTCATAAATCACCTCTAGATGTAGCTTTGTCCTATTAGAGCAAGGAGAAAAATCTAATTATGCTTGATCAAGAAGAACACTCTGCAGAGACAGAGAGGGGAGGTAATAAAAGGAAGGACGGGGTGAGACAGGGAGCTGTGGAGAGCATAAAACAGGAGGAGAGAGGAACCAGTCAAAGGAAGGTTCATCAGGTTTAAAACCAGGCAGGAAATAAAAACAGAGGATGGAGGGGAGAAAGAACACTGACTGAGCTCTTTGATGTTTTAGTCAAACATCTGGTCCTTTTATCATAAAAAAAGCAAATGAATTAATACTAAAAACAGAAAATATTTCTTAATATGATGATGATGATGATGATGATCGTTGTTGTTGCTCCAAATGTTTGTTCCTGTTTTTTGTTTATAGTTGCTGTTGTGTCTGTTTATGTTATGGCACAGAGACATTTCTTCCTTTTGTTTGATTAATGAGACTGATAATAGAATGTATGTGAGTTATGAATGAGTTTTTGTATTTTCTGTCTTGAAATGTTCTTGTGTATTTTCTTTTTCTAGAAAATGTCTTAGCTGTTTTCTTTTCTTTGAATTTGTAACAGAGGAAACTACATAACATTTTTGTTAAAAGGCACCCAAAATGCTTAAAGAGGATCTATTAGACATTCACTCATTCAGTCATACTCTTGTGGTGGTAAACAACAGGGTGGCTACAGGTTTTCCATCATCATCAACACCTTTCCTGCTGAAGTCGGTTCACCAAACCTGGCTTCTTAAAGGGATACTGTGCAACTATTCACATTTTTAAACACATTAGTTGTGCCAGTATGTGGTAAAATTACCCGTTACAGGATTAAAGTCACTCAGACAATATGCACTTGCAACTTCAGACTGGCGGGTCTCCTCCCGTTGGAAAAATATTCCGCTGACATGCCTGGCGCTGCAGTCTGCTTCCAGCATGTTTCCATGTTTTAGATCATGAACACAACTTTAATTTAGTGAGGAACTGCTGCTGTAGACACGAATGAAGGCTGAGGAGATATTTCAGCTTTAGATGAAGGTGTTAAAAAGACAAATGCACAGGGAGGAGATAAGTTTCACTTTGGTTCTACTAAACGGACACAAGGGGGTGCTAAAGGCAAGCCAAAACTGCCAAGTGTGCCTTTAAAAACCTTTAGGACTGCAATGTCTAATTCAGTGCTAGTCGTTTTTCCTCTTCAAAGCCGCCGGCCGCAGGAGGAGGACTCACCATAGTGGGGTATGATGGCCCAGGCCATTGCTGATGCATAGATCTCTCCAATCATCCAGAACATGCACAGCCAGCTCAGGTGCTCGCCTCGTTTCTCTCTGGACAACACCTCTGCAAAGAAGGAGAAAACTATGGGCACAGCACCTCCTATCCTGAAAAATAAAGTAAAGACACAGAAAGTTAGAAAGAACAGGGTGGTGCTGTATTTCTGTGTTTTTATTGGGAGTGTGTTTTACTTTCCCATCTCTATTTGCATCAAAGATTTGTTTCATGTGCTTTGGTTCAATTCAGTTTGGGGCTTGTTTGCAAAAACAATCCAAACAAAATTTTTATCTCCAAGGACTTTTCTTCCACTTTAAAAGATTTTTTAAAAAAAGGGAAAAACCTGGTCCTCACGATCCAGAGACATGAGTCATTCTGGCAGTTTAGACCACCTTTTCAATTACTCAGTGGTTCTGGAGAGAATGATGTCAGTGCAATTACTGAATTAGCTCTAAAAGAAGCAGTACCACTGCCAAAGAAAACAAAATAAATCACACACTGTGTCTGTTGTAGGAGGAGGACACACTCCATCATCACATAATATTTAGAATATACCTTCTTTTAATGAAGGAGGGTGTGATAAGCACAAAAGTAATAAACGTATAGCTGTAACAGAAACTTATATTTGTTAAATGGCATTTTTACATTTATAAATATTACGTGGCTTCATGATTATTCTGTAATAATATCAAAAATATTCTGAATGCATCCATAAAGGAAACTAATCAACTTGTATAAACACTGAAGCACTTTTTTGAAGCTTGACCCCACATTCAAAATAAAATCTGACCGAGGACATTCTGACGATAACTGCATCAATTATGCATCACGGGCTTTTTTACTGGACTCCTCCTCGACCCCACCTCATCAGACTTACCCAAAGCCTGCAAAGAGACGGCAGAGAAGGAAGACGCCGTATCCCTGGACAAATGACGACAGGAAGGCAAAGAAGCCATTGGTGGACATGCAGATGAGGAGGCATTGTCTGCGGCCCACTTTGTCAGACATCCCTCCCCAGAAAAAAGCTCCGACCATCATTCCCAAGTAAACAATGCTGCCTGGAAGGTAGACAGACAACCCTAATTACCACCTTACACAGATTTATCAGCTGATCTTCACTTATTAGGTATTCACTGCAGGTGGTTAGCACAATCTGCATTTATAGATTGTCCTTTGTAGACTTGTTTCAATAGAATCTACCTGACTTATTTAAGAGAAATGAGAGAAACTTTTGGGAAAATTAGTGAACAACAACTTCAGAAGGAAATAAAGAATAACTATAATATTATTCCAGAAATATGTATAAATAGATAAAGACATTGTAGACATTGCATTCCCGATTGTCAGAGTGGGAACAGGATAAAGGAACAGGAGGAGCTGAAAGGAAGTAAGACCAGCTCAGTGGCCTGGTGGTAGTGTTTGCCCTGGGACTGGGAGATCAGAGTTCAACTTTAATCTTTAAGTTGTGGAAAGTTCTTAGTGCTCACATCGGAGCCATCAGGGTTGTGAACCCCAAACTGGGAAAGTAGCTCCAACAGAACCGAGGACCTCAGAGATCTGCACAGAAGAACTCAGTTCAAGGAACAGCTGAAATACTGTGAAGCAACCTCCAACTCCCAGGCCTCTGATGACCCAAGCTTGAGCTAAAAAGTGCAACCAACCACGAGGAAAAAAAAGTGAAATAAAAACCTGATATGTGTGAAGTTGAAAAAGTCAACAAAAATGCATCTGATTGTATTGTTGCTCATGCAAAGATAAAAAATATACAACATACTTTATGTGTGAGTGTGGAGGCAGGACACATTTTGTAGACAAAGACTGAGTCCCTCTTCTGCCTTTTTGAATTAAGAAAAACTGATTTGCTCCCAGGGGGAATTCATCCCAAGCTGAACCATGAAAAAAACCTAACTTACATATCTTGATGCAGTTATTTCAAGTACTGTAAATCGATCAAAGATTTGCAACAGATTGTTGCACCAAGAGCCAGAATTGGTAGGTGCCTTTGAGCTGATTAAATGCAAGAGGTCAAGACAGTGGAAGCTGATGGCATTCCTGCAGAAAATTCCCACACATACTGCACCATCTGAAGCTGAGTGTCACTGCCACGGGAAACAGAAACTCATAAGATATCTGCAGGTAACACTTCAGGCAATGTCTATTGAGCTCTTCGGGTTGGTGATCTGCAGCAAAGCTTCATCTGTTATTTGAAAAATAAAAAGGCAATTTAAAATGATAAGTCTAAACTCATTGAAAAAATGACTATTTTAATTTTTTGCATTAATTTTTTTTTTTTTTCAAATAATAAGCTATAAGAAAAAATTAAAAGCATACCTGTCTGTTTACTCACAGTATCATGAATGAGATTAAAGGACTTTTATTTTGGATTTTCTATATAAGCGTTGCATGACTTCTGATAACTTTAAACGTATAATAATCTAACTAACCAGACTATCAAAAGATCACTTGATCCAGAAGTCCTTAAACACCAGTAAAGATGAATAACAGATCATTAAAAAGTGTGAAGAGGACAGAAAATAGACTTTTAACAACAGTAGATAAATGTGCACAGTGATGCAGGCTGACTTTACAGAAAGGCCCTCTGCTCTTGTTTAATCTCACCCGTCACAAATGGGATCAATGCTGCAACAAAACAGCATTGATTTTCTTCTCTGATCATCATGATTCTGCTCCGAGGAGACGAGGGCATCGCTGCTTCGCTTAATGTGTGATACCACGTCGCTGGAAGCTTTACATCCACCAGCTGCTCCAAAATGGGCCATTCCAATTAGCTTTCTTCTAGACTAAAATAAATCTTTCATAAATATTCACAACCACGTCATATTAGTTATGTTTAGCATTTGACATCACATTTCCACACTAGTGATGAGGTTTGACTCAGCTGGATTGTGAGATAATTTATAGATAGTTGGAATGCACTTCTCTCTTCCAACACGCGCTCTGGGCTGCGAGCTGATACCTGTTTGACGGTTTTGCTGCAGGGATCTAAAATCAGCGGGCTACAAAAATTCTGCGGTGTATCAGTTAACAAAAAACTATAGATAAATGAATGGATTTACATTATTTTTGTTTCAATAATTGAGTTTAAGTTCCAAAAGGTTTTTTTTTTCAACCTTACTTAAACAATAAAACAGTTGAGAACAATCGGGACGCTCTGAATGTATCGACGTTCTGTCTACATGAGTCCACGTGTGTCAGCAGTGTTGGCTCCAACTAAAGACAGACTAGTGCAGAAATAATTCAGACTCTCCTCAGCACAAACAGCCAACCACCTTAGCTATAGATAAAGACTAACGTTTGGAGCATTTCATGTGAGAGATTTTTCTTTTCTGACTTTCACAACACAGCCTCTTTCCTTTTTCAAGCCAAAAGCCATCACTATAAGCTGTTTTAGCCAATAAAATAAATGAATTAGCATTTGCTCTTGATGTTAAAGCTGTTAATTGATATGACTATTGTTTTTAATTCAGTAAGATTAAACCCTGTTTGTTTTTGTGGGTCGAAGCAGAATCCTAATTCTGCTCTAATCTCACAAGACAAACAATTCCAGTTTCTCTGAAAGAATGATAAATAACAGAGAATGTATGAACTTGTTTATCTTTTTGTTATTTTTGATTAGCTTGACTATTTTAATGTTGGAAGTTTCTGGAAGATCTGTCACAGAAAATCTTATATTTGTAATTATAGCTGTGGTATGTGCACAAACAACTTTTTGAGTTTAATCATTTTTTTGCCTGCTAATCCCAACAAGCTAATAACCGGCTGATTCTGACCACCAGACAGTTTTTATTCTGTAATTCTTTCCATCATCACCACAGCCACTAATATTTTAAATGATGAAATATCCTGAACAGCACAGGGACGACAAATGTTTTCATCTGGAGTTTAAAGGCTGATCCTCCTAATCTCTGACTTCACAGCAAGATTTGTTTAAGTTCAGTAAAGCAAGACCCACATAGACCCATCAGAGGGTGATTGCATCAGGCGGGGACTTCTAAGGCACAAGGGAAGGCTTTACCCCACAACATTGTGTCAAAACACACTTTTCAAAGATTGATGAATATTCAGGTTGCTGATTGACTAAAGAGCCAGAAAACAGGAGGTAAAATAGGTTAAGGTGAATCAAATGTTACAAATCAGCAAAATGAGTGTGTGTGTGTGTGTGTGTGTGTGCGTGCGTGCGTGCGTGCGAGAGAGAGAGAGAGAGAGAGAGAGAGAGAGAGAGAGAGAGAGAGAGAGAGAGAGAGAGAGAGATGTCAAAAGAGCAATAATATTGGGTAATAATCACCAGAGTGTGTATGAGACAGACTCAGGGGGGAAGTGCTGTTGTGGAACGTTTTCTACCCTCTCATGTACAAAAGGACCCCCACTGAGACGACTAGAGCTGCTGAGTTGCATCATGACCTGTTTTTTGATTTCATGCTTTAATGCTCTACATCACTCTGCTGAAAACTGTTACAGCATCCCACAAGACACATTCCCTGCTTTATTTATAGTCATCATACAACAGAATACCTGGGGCACCCCATGGCTACCCCTCTGTACTTGTTTCCTTCATCTTTTCACCTTTTCCCGTCCATCGTAGCCTTTCATCGTCTAATTTCTTTTCTCATTTCCAGTTTCCTCTCTGCTCTAGTAGCTCCTTTAAGTTGAACGGCATGTAATCATATTTGTACTACAGTGTGTCTGCTTGATCATGCCTCCCTCTCCTGCCAACTCTGCAGAAAAAGAGATTGAAGTGTTTAAGTCACACCAGTGGGGAAGGATTTCTGTACAATAAAAGTAACTCATCCTATGGCTCAGCGTGCATAATCATCAGTTTAACTGCAGAAATTCAAACAAATGTTTATTAAAAATAACTAAATGTTACATTCAGTCTCATCAAATGCTCCCCTCTACCTGTGAGCCCCGACATCCCTTCTACTTTTACGCTATCACCCCAAAACACACTGAAACATTTCAATTCAATTCAATTCAGAGCTCTGTTCTGATGTTTGCAGTGACGCTGCAATCCTACTGCAGTTTTGCCATGCTCAGCTGCATCTGGTCCATGCAGCCCTGCACAGCCTGTCAGCTGCCTCAGACACAAAGAAAGAGAGGAAATGAAAAGTTACAAACAGGGAAAGGTCCCGCTGTAATAGAGCAGGGTGAAACAAAGAAGCCCAAGAGACAAACCGGTCTAGGTCAGAAGACACAGAAGAAATGATGCAAAGAAAATAAAATGAAGCTAAAAAGGAGAAATAGATGCAGCTTTTGGAGGAAAATGAAGAAAAGAAATGCAGTGAGGGGGATTTACATGAGAGACGCTTATGAGAACAAATACATAATGATAGGGTATGTGTTGTGTCTGAGATAATAGCTGATCCCCTCCCTCGCTGTGCACTAAATAGCACCAGTTTCCACCTCACAGCTTCAATCCACCCACACCCACCTCATCATTACTCCTCCCCACTTCTGCACCCACCAGCTCTTCGCATGTTGCCCCTGAAATTCATCCTATCTGTTTCCCTCCATTACAAGGCTTCAAGTATTTATTTGCACAAGAATGACAGCATGATGCAACCTTTCGGATCCCAGTAAGATCTTGCATCAATTTTAATCCAATCCAAGTCATTTCTAAGTCAAGCTGGAGGCAGCTTGGTCTACGTGTTTTTCTTTCTGCATTACCCCTTCAGCTCAGTCTTCTCTCGACTGTTTTGTGGTGAATGGAGCTGCAGAATGGAGCTTTGATGAGTCCAGCATAGGAAGAAGTAGCCAAACACTGAGTGTTGTCAAATGATGTCACATAAAAGTGCATTAACATGATTCTGGTATTCCAAGGGAGCATATCTGCCTGTGGGTCCTTGGTGGGTCAATTGTGGTTACCTTTAGCTTAACAGACACAGTATGTTTACATGAGGGCAATAATTACCCACATAAATGTTGAATGCACTGTTAGAGTTTTAATCTAATATTAGCATTTTTACTGCACACAGGATTGAAGTTGAAACAAACTGAATGCCAAGGTGGCCACATTATAGTGTTTAGATTTTATTTATTTGTAAGATCATCTGTTGAGATTAGTCAGTTTTGCCAGAGTTTCCTTAAATAAGGAGTCATCCCATTTTAAAAATAAAAACATCATTCCCCATTCAATCAAGAAACACATTTCATATTTGTTTGGCGCCTACAAAATAGTGTTTAGTTTGGTGTATTTGTTTATTTAATGTGCAAAAGCATTAAAGATGTTTTACACCAGATTATTGCCAGAACTAGTTCCTATCTGCAGTCCCTGAACAGGTAAAAGGTACAAAATGTTACATTTTAAAAACACACAACTATCAATAATAACGCACACAATCAAATATCGCTGAGACCAATGTCTTAATTAATTGAATACTTAATGTTGACAATGCTGGTTTTACAAAAATAAATGGTAAATGGCCTGTCTTAGATATAGCGCCTTCTAGAGTCCTGGAACCCCCCAAGGCACTTTACAACACAAACAGCCATTCACCCATTCACACACACATTCACACACTGGTGGGGATGAGCTACAATGTAGCCACAGCTGCCCTGGGGCACACTGACAGAGGCAAGGCTGCCGAGCACTGGCGCCACCGGTCCCTCCGACCACCACCAGCAGGCAACGTGGGTTAAGTGTCTTGCCCAAGGACACAACGACAGCGACAGACTGAGCGGGGCTCGAACCTGCAACCTTCCGATTACGGGGCGAGCACTTAACTTCCTGACATTACATAAGAAATTCTTCTGGTCAGAGAAAACTTTCCAACTCAGTGGGAGTTCATTCCATTTGTTGAAGCCTTTTATATGAAAAGGCTGTCTGTGCAAAGGCCGAACCACACTTAGGTAATCTGCAGTCATTATGACTTGTAGACCTGGATGCCCTGGTTGTCTGTTCAGAGCAGGGCTGGACAAATCCTTTCAAAGGAGGCGCCATATTATTTAAGATTTTAAAGATTAACTGTACATATAAATAAGCAATCAGATTTTCAGAAATTAACATAGTATATTTTTCAAGTATTGAGCAATGATGATACATTTGTAATGTCCAAAAATGGTCAATTTTCACCTACATATTGACCTACATCCCACTGCTCATCTGCAGACATACGTCCCATCGTCTGAGGTGGATTTTACATTCT
Organism: Nothobranchius furzeri; assembly: GCF_043380555.1. NCBI lineage: Eukaryota > Metazoa > Chordata > Actinopteri > Cyprinodontiformes > Nothobranchiidae > Nothobranchius > Nothobranchius furzeri. The sequence continues at coordinate 44,317,642 of NC_091757.1, forward strand.
ATCTACCTAAAAGCCCAGAAGGATACTGCAACCTTGTTAACATTTCAGGAGGAACACGTTGTCAGCCTGTGTTCCCAAACAAAGCCTTCTTTGATAACACCACAGGAGTGCCCACTCTCTCAATAAAGTGAAAGTTTTCATGAAATCAAATTAACAAATGTTATATGGATAATAATAATAATGTGTTGACTGATCTGTGCTTGAATTACTGAAAGTATGAAATGAATCATTACATTGAATGATTTATATATATATATATATATATATTTATGGTAATCAGTAATGTTTGATATGACAAGGCAATCGTCACCTGCACCCAGACAAGGACAAATTAAAGTTAAGTTAAACTCATGACACATAGATTGTCACGTTCTGCCCCTGCCTTCCTGACTGTGTCTCTCTCCTGCCCTGATTAGCCCTTACTGTTCTCACCTGCCCCTCGTTAACCTGCCCATGTGTTCCTGATTTCCCTGTGTATTTATACGTCCCTCCTTGTGCCAGTCTTTGTCAGATCATTGTTGTTTGTCGTGTTGTTCTCGGTCCTGCCGTATCCTGTCATTAAACCCATTTTTACTTTATCCGTGCCTGCATTCCTGCCTCCTAGTCAGCTCCACCACACTTGGTCCATCATCTCCACCATCACAGCATGACAGAATGATCTGACCAACCTGGACCTGTGGTGAGCTCTGCAACATCTGTTTCTGGAGGATTATTTTTCTTTTTTTTCCCTTTCAGCAGGGGGAGATTCTGACTCGAGGGGTTTTTCGACGCATCCTACCTGTTTCCAGGGTGGTCGGACCCATTGAGGGGGTTTCGGCGCATCCTATTTGTTCCCGGGGTGGTCAAACCCATTCTCCTCTCCTGCTGTTCTGCCCCATCCTGTTTTTTCACGGAAGCTGCTTTTCCTGGAGTTTTTGATGGAGGTAAAACCCCCTACGCACGCCAACTTTCTCCGGGGTGGTAGGGCTGGTCTTCCTGCTCCATGTCTGCTTCCCTTCACCCAAGCCTCCGCCTGTTGGATCCGGTCGAGTCACGGTGTGCACCTGCTCAGGACTGTTGCCGAGTACCTGCTGCCGCTCCTGGTTTCCCCGCGTCGCTCCTGCTGTTTGTCCCACTTCCTGGTCCATGCCTGCGGGGTCTATGCCTGCAGGTCCTTCATACTGCAGTTCTCTGCTGGGTCCCACGTCCGGCTGCTGCAGTGTTCCTGTCCAGTCAAGTGGTCAAGTGTTCCTGTCCAGTCAAGTGTTTCTAGTCCTCCCGAGTCACGTGTTCCAAGTCTCCTGTGTTGTGTGGCCTTGTGGGCGTCTGGTATCCGCCCCTTAAGGGGGGGGGGGGGGGGGGGGGGGACTGTCACGTTCTGCCCTTGCCTTCCTGACTGTGTCTCTCTCCTGCCCTGATTAGCCCTTACTGTTCTCACCTGCCCCTCGTTAACCTGCCCATGTGTTCCTGATTTCCCTGTGTATTTATACGTCCCTCCTTGTGCCAGTCTTTGTCAGATCATTGTTGTTTGTCGTGTTGTTCTCGGTCCTGCCGTATCCTGTCATTAAACCCATTTTTACTTTATCCGTGCCTGCATTCCTGCCTCCTGGTCAGCTCCACCACACTTGGTCCATCATCTCCACCATCACAGCATGACATAGATATTTCTTTACCCCAGATCAGAGCATCCGGTATCTCAAGAAGGCGTGGTGTTCTGAGTTTTCTTGGTAATATCCCTTAACCCCCCAGAAACCCAAATTTAGAAAACAACTGCAAAATCTTTTTTTAACCTTTCACATGTTGTTCTAGGAGGCCAGACAAACGGGCCTATTTACACATTTTAACAGCCAATAGTATTGCAGAACTGAACAATAGGACCTATTAGCAATGTAAATGTGGTTTTAAAAAGAAAAGAAAATGGGGAAAGTTTATTTTTGTAGACTTAAATCTGATGTTGTAATATTACAACCGTGGGTCTCTTAACATGGCACGTTCCGATTGGACAAGTAAATCATAATATGAGAATATTAAAGCAGAATCACTTACAGTGATTCAGCAGTCGCATTCCAGCTTTCCATCATTCAGCATTCAGTTCTAGAGAGCGCTATGGAACGGCCGTCCGGAGCGAAGCCTCTTTAACTGTGAGCATTTTTGGCAAGCTGCCAAAACCCTGATAAAAGCTGCCTACTGCTGACACAGCAAATGGTTCCTGCAGAACAAACCTGATATTGTTACGACTCCTTAAGAGTCCTCCAAGATGCAAATGGTTCCATCCATCTGTTGTGACCCGGGACATCTCTGGACTGGAGAGTCGGTGCTGCGGTTATTCTACAAACCCCGGTGCCCAGAGGTCATCCAACCTCCCTGACCTTCGGATCCACAAAGAGGGTCTCCAAGAAAGGGTGAAGTAGACACACAGATAGCGTCTGATGCCTCTTTGACAAGAATCAACTTCATAGCTTAACGCAAACCAAATTCTTCCCTTTTACACCCAGAACTCAGTTCTTCTAGATGCGAAAGTTCTGATAACATCATATTCACACATGGGCACAATACATCACATTCCATCCACCTAGATCCATCCACTCACAGAAATATTAGTTAACTTGTCATGCTTTAATTGTTTAGAAAATAAATTCTTACTTTTTATAAACCTGACTCCTTGAATCAAGACGAAGTGTTCTACAAACCCTGAATAAACAAAGAATCCTAGAATCTTTTGATTAAACATCCAAAGAACAAGCAGGTATATTTATATAGAGTATCACAGCTTATGGGTCATAAGTAAAGGTAATATATTAAGCTCTTAAAGCACTACATTTACCAACTCCTACACATTTTTTTTAATCCATCACTTTAACAGCTTGTTTATATAAATAATTGAATGGCTTAATAGTTGTGTCACATGCCTGGGACCAGCATGTTATACAGTAGTTCATTTGAGAAATGAACATCACCTCCAGGTACATTTTTGCTGGGTTATAATTAAGCATATTTTGAATATGTTTAAAAACAGACATGCTGTTTTTTAAAGTGCTGGAAACCTTCTTAACATGTTTTCTAAAACTGAAGGTTGGATCCAAAACTAGGTAAGTATTTAAGTATACTAAGTATTTAAATTCCTCTACTGCCCGTATGTGTGTGGATAAGGAGACTTGTGTCTTTGAGTTTTGGTGAAGTACATTTCCGCTGTTTTGTTTGTGTTCAACGTGAGGGATGCAGATTGTAGCCAGTGTAAGATGTTCTCCATTACATTAGTTAGTTTATTCACTACAACTGCTGCATCGCTTCCGTGCACATAAACAACAGTGTCATCTGCATACATTAGTCTGTCTGCAGCACCAGTCATTAATATAAATTGCAAAAAAGCAGTGGCCCAAGAACAGAGCCCTGTGGAACACCCATTTCATCAGCCTTAGATGTTGATAGCTTTGAACTAATGCGTACACACAGATTGAAAAAGGACTGTTAGAAGCCATGCTGTCTGCTTGGTTAGAAATTGCACCAGTCTGCTGGTGAAATTACATCTTTGTATTTGACCCATTCCCGCGGGATGCAATGAGCTGCAGCAGTGGTTGTGCTCGGGAACTATTTGGTGGTTTAACCCCCCAATCCAACCCCTTAATGTTGAGTGTCAAGCAGGAAGGCATTGGGTGCCATTTCTAAAGGCTTTGGTATGACCCAACTGTGGATTTGAACCCACGATCTCCCAGTCTTAGGGTGGACACTCATACCACTAGGCCACGGAAAGGGACAAGAAGAAAACAATTCATGATAATATGCACACACAGAAAATCTGAACTTCTGCTTTGTTGTTCCCAAACAGTAGAGGAACTATCATGTATAAATCAATCTTCTATCAATGCATTTACCAAGATCTAGAACTTTTTTACATTTTCACCCTCTCCTCACATTAGCTGCAACTTTGAAGATGATGCATTGTCACACCTTGTTGTACCAGCTAGTATCTAAGGGCTGTGTGCCTGATTTAATATCCTCTCACTCTGGTTCTGACACAGAGTCAGCTCCTGTACACGGCTTTGGGGTGATGGATTATCCACCTGCAGCTACAGCAGGGACTGCTGAGACTCCACTCCACCCCACAACCGGCTCTGAATCCAGACACACAGAGATCGGACCGCTGAAAACCTCGTCAACAGCTGCAGGGTAAACTATGGCTTGTATAGCACAGACGTGCCATGGTAATCCTGATTTTTACAAGCTAGCATTAATCTAAAAGTCTTGTAGCTGCTGATTTTGTAGAAAATTAAACTTAACAACCAAGACAGGTAATTAAAACATAACATACACTTTGAATTTTTGTTTAATTTTGGACATAGAAAAGAGAGAGAAAAAGAGTTTGTAATAATTAATGAGTCATTCTTTGTTATAAAGGTTAATTAACAGTAATTAAGATCTTTACATGATCCTGAATAACAAGTATTGTTTGGCATGGTGCTTCTGGTTCTTTTCTACCTTCTTGTACTCTCCCAAAGTGCCCTTGATCAATTAATCTTCCCACTTTAAGCCTTTAACAGGTGTTCCACTAATTGTGAAACCAGTTATTGAACATGACATCATATTATGTTGTCAGCTTTTAAAAAATAAAGAAACTAGATACAGGGAAGGCAAAAGAGTGTCGGTAAAGAGCCTGAAGATGTCATTTATAACTGATCCTTTGCTACATTGTTGGTTGTGTACCAACATCACACTGATAGGGGTTCAGAGGTCAGGGTTAAACGGGTAAACTCATTTTCATTAGTACTGAAAAGCAATATATTATGCTCAATCTGAGGATCTACACATTGTTTTGCTTCATAAGCATGAAATAACTGCAAATGAATAGCAGAAAAAAATAACTAAAATAAGAGACTAGTATTGTTTTAGATGTTCTTTTGACTTTCTTCAAGACTTCAATCCTTAAATGTGGTTGAAGCTTTACTTAAAGGTGTGGTTCACTTGTTTAATGCATTACCCCAAAATTCCACTATCTCCGCTGCCGCTCGCTTCCGAACTCAAATTATACTATACCCACTCTACAACGGCTCCGCTCCGGTACGGAGACCTGAGGTGCACAAACAGGCATGTGTGGGATTTTCGAGATCTTGCGATACAGTCCGAGCAATAAACGCGGAAGTTAGATCCAAACACCCGTTGTGTGGGAGAAACATCGAAATGAACTGTTTAATCTGCCCATCATTTGTGTTGAGAGATCAGCAGTGTTTGGATCAACAAAGTGTGACTACTTTGATAGTAGAAACTGTATTTATGGCTTATTTTTGTGCATTTAAAGTTCAACCGCCATTGATAGTTGTTAAAAGTTGTTAAACCTGCGCATATGAAACAAAAACGCTTTTTGTTTATCGATTTATTGTGAAAAAACGGAAGCTGTGCTTGCTCCCTTTCCTGTTGGGCGGTTGTGATTTGTGTCCATTTACTGCGGAGGTGCAAAAATAGAATCGATCCTATTTTTGCCGGATGGCGGAATGGCGGGAGGTGCACTGCGCCACATGGCCGCAGTAGTGGAACAGCTCTGATTGACTACAACGGGACCGTTTTTGCTGCAGAGTTCGTGCCGGAGCGGAGCGGAAATAGTGGAATTTTGGGGTTAGTCTCTAGCAGGAATGAATGCCTTGTATGAATGTACAAAAAGCCCTGGGGCCTCATTAACCAAGCTTGCTAACGCACAAAATGGGGTTGGAAAACTGCGTAAGCAACTTTCCACGCAAACTTTGGGATTTATGAAAGAAAGCTTAGCGGAAAAATATGCGCAACTTTAAGTTGACTAAGGACCTGGCTTACGCACATTTTGGACATGGAGAACACCTGCAGTGCTGCTGCTGAGAAGGATACAATTATGAAATCCTGCAGCATTATCACTTGTACTGCTTCGTTTTCACACAGAACAAGATCCCCACACGCACACACACGTGCACGTACACACACATGCGCGCACACTCACACACACACACACACACACACACACAGCCTGAAGCACAGAATACAGAATGCAGAATATCAGCAGGGGGACAGATTGAGACATAATGTCATGCAGACAGTGTCACTGTGACCCGATTGATGATGCGCCCTGGCTACTAGGGCAGGGAAGATCTCTGTTTGGGTGACTGGTTAGCGTGCGTGCTTTTCACCTGGGAGTTGGGGGATCGAATCCCAACTGGACCTTTTTTTAATATCCACCACAGATCTCTCTGAAGAATTCACATCATTGATGGCTTCAGCAACGCTGTGCCACTTCGTGGATTTTCTCTTATTTCTTTTGCAAAAGCACTTCCTTTCATTTCTCCACCTCACCCACAGGTACCTCAATTTCTGCTTCTGTGAAATTGCGCTTCCTTGATCTGCCTTGATCTACGGTAGCCATTGTCATTGGCGGAGCGCTGCAACAAGCCGGCTTATGTATATGCATGAGATCCACAAGGCACTTTGCATTGACTATTTATGACAGTAAGTGGGCGTGGTGAGGGCGGGATGTGACTAAAATGCAGCTGAGAAACATTCTCGTTAGTCTCCAATTTATGAAGCGGAGATTGCGTGCAGCTGTGCGTACTCCATGTTTGATAGATCACAAACCTACTTGGCGTGAGTACAAATTTTCGCTGAGCTTAAGTACGGTTTTAGTAAGGATTCTACACAATGTTTGATAAATGAGACCCCTGGTGCGTCTGCAAGGGCGCCCTAGAAAGGTGCCCCCCCCCCCTCCCCCCAGGAAAAGGCAGTGTTAACAAATCATATTAATGTTCAGTCAAACCATATATTGACCTTGTTTATTCAAGACATAATTGTAAAGCTAAATAAAAATATTACAATTAATGACTAGTCATAATAAAAAATATGTTTCTGCTGCTCGCCATTTAAAAAAAGTTTTTACCTCCATAATTTTTTAACACAGCAACAGGTGAATTAACCTAAAAAATACATTTTTAATGAAATTTGAGATAACCCTATAAATAACTGAAATAAAATGTTCTAAAATATTTGTGTTTGTAAATTTTAAGTTAACTGTTTTGGATACGTACTGTTATTTTAATAAAAATGAATAAAGGTGCAATGCAGTAGTACATCACCACAGACTAAATTCTGTCTGAGTTACCACAAGGACCAATTTGGTGTGCCACCTCAAAAATTTCTTTGACCCCATCTGGCTACCCCTATCAAAATTTTCTGGAGGCGCCCTGTGTGTCTGTTTCAAGATCAGAGGAGAGCTGATTGGTTAACATCAATGCAACTCTACCACTGACTCTGTTTACTTTCCAACACTGATGATTTATCTCCACAAATACCACAAGCCTAGATGAGTTTTGCCATGTGGTGGAGTTGCTAATGCTAACAGTTAGCTTCTACTAGGCAAAGACGTTCCTGGACGCAAAAATAACAACAGCCTTCCCCGTCACATTTCAAGATGTGTGGGCCCATGAATGTTAAGTGACAGTGTGATGTCACACTGTCAGGCTTTTCAAATCCTAGCATTTCATCATCTATTTTCTATCAGAAGCTGACGCAGGAGGTAGGTGTAGCAGACTATTTTCATGTTCAGCCTGCATGAAAAACTCTGAGTGACTGATTATAACCAGAAATATTAATTTTAAAATTATTTTTCTGTGATACACACCTTTAATACTTAATACCACCATGAGTTAGCCATTCAAGCCTAAACCGCTTGCAGTATGACTGAGTTTAGGAAGATACTTGAGTAAAAGTAGACCATATTATGGATCAGTTTGCTTTGTTAAACAATCAAATATTTACTGTCGTTTGCAACAGGTGGAGAGATGTGACTCTGACACAGTATCCCAAACTAGACTGGTGTCCCTGTTTCACACATCTGGTTAATGCTGGGTCATATCAGGTGTATGTAATTGTCAGCACACACAAACACATTAAACACCCATTAAGCATCCTTACCCAGCCATCCTGAGCTGGAGTCTGGCACGCACATGTCGGTCTCCGCACTTGGCAGCACAAATCCCACCACGAACACTTCTACACCATCTGACATGAGGGCCAGCCCCAGCACCAGGAACAGCTGCCACTGGAACCTCCCGTGCCCGCACTCCTGCATGATCAGCTCATACTGCTGGGCCAGCTCCTCTTCATCCGCCTGCCTCTCCTGCTCCAGATCATCACGGTCCCTTGTGGCATCTGACATCAGTTGTCCCATCACCACCTGGCCATCCTTTTGCTTCTTGTCTCCTGCTGAGGGGATCCCCTGATACTCTCCCTCGTAGATCTCGTCCTCATCATCGTGACCCTCTGTGGCATCGCTGGAGCCTTCCTCATTGTCATAGCCCTCTCCTTCCTGCCCCTGTTGGTTCTGGTAGAAATCCTCGTTTTCATCCTCCTCATTCTGGAATCGAGAGTAGCTTCGATGAGATGAGTACTCATCCGCAGCACGGTCAACCACTTTGTTGACTTTCTTTGCAGCGTGCCGCTTAGCTCCTTTGACCATGTCTTTGGCCCCTTTCACCAGAGAAGTCCTGTTATTGTAAGTGTCCTCCATTGTGGCTCCAAAGGCAGGTTTTCAGTGGACGGTGAGACACAGAAGAAAAGAGGAAAAGGGAAAGATGGTTGGTGCAGGACGGTGGAGAGATCAGTGGGTCCTGAGATGATGCAGGAGGAGAAAATCTCTTGAGTGTGTTTGTCACCACAGGAGGTAACACTCAATGTTTGTGGCAATCATGGGCCAGGTGAAGAGACCTACGGGAAAGATTAGAGACAGACAAGTAAATATAAGAAAGAAAAGCTGGATCAGAGGAAAATAAATATTTTCACTAAAATGATCAACGACTAACCGCACATGTACTGTTTAATCATTCACACACCGAGACCTTTTAATCGTGTGGATTGTTACAACAATGCTCACTTTTTATTAAAGGGAACATTCAGTTTCCTCCTTGTTCTATATTTAATGAGCTGGCACTGTTTTGAAGAGATGATTACTGCAAACAGAAAATGTTGAATCCGCTGAGTCATGATCCGCTCTGTGAGAAAAATAAGAGTCTCTGCCCAAAATCAATTTGTCCCCAATAAAGCACTGGTTTGTTATAATGGGAGTGACGACATGACTGGAGCCATGCTGTCACATTTAATTCAAGTGAGGAAGGAGGAAAGTGGTCATGAGTGGGTATAAAGACAATACACACACACACACCTTTCTCTCTGAAGCTGCTGGTACTTTGTTTTCAGGTGTTTTAATGCACATCATGAATTACTTAAGTGCAAAAATATTTGTCACACATTTACTGACTGAAAAAAAGGATTTTCTTGTTCCCAATGGTAGAAAAGTTATATAATATGAGTATCAGGTTTTATATGAATTTTCTACATTTTCATATTTTTTAGGTATTTGAATCAAGTCCAAAATAACTTCTGATCTCTTATCACGATCAAACTTTAGCATTATGATGACAACAGTTTAATTTTAACATGTTTTCTACAGCATGTCTTGGATTTTAGATCATTCTAACATCAATCAGAGATGTATAAAGTTATTTAAAAGTAAAACATTGAATAGTCTTCAAAAATCTGTATTTTAGCTTCTTTTTTTTCATATTTCTAAATTATTTTGTTGCATAATCCAATTTCACCTAATGTCCTGGTCAGATTTGTAAGGAGTTGTGGGCTTTTCCCCATGCAACATGCAAGAGAAACAGTCGTGAACCCTCGTTAACTTTTCAAGATCAGTTAAGTTTCATGTACAGTGAATATCAAAAGTCTACACAGGTGCAAAAAGTTCTGGTATTAAATATCTTTGTCTCTTTTTTGTACACAAAAGGAACATGACATTTTACCACGACTGTTGATATTCTGTTTGATTTTGACACATGAGAGAAAAACTGGTTAATTAATGCACACATACACATCCATCCATCCATTTTTGGCCTCTTATCTAGATTTGGGTCACGGGGGCAGCAGCCTGAGCAGGGAGGCCTAGATTTCCTTTTCCCCAGTCACTTGAGCCAGTTCCTCTGGGAGAAATCCTAAGGCGTTCCCTGGCCAGCTGAGAAACATAGTCCCTCCCACGTGTCCTGGGTTTTCCTTTAGGTCTTCTTCCGGTTGGACGTGCCTGGAAAGCCTCACCAGGGAGGCATCCAGGAGGCATCCTATCTAGATGCCTGAGCCACTTCAACTGGCTCCTTTCAATGTAGAGGAGCAGCGGATCTACTCCGAACCCCTCCTGGATAACCGAGCTTTTCACCCTATCTCTACAGAAGAGCCCAGACACTCTCCGGAGAGAACTCATTTCAGCCGCTTGTATCCACGATCTCATTCTTTCGGTTACTACCCAAAGCTTGTGACCATAGGTGACGGTGGGAACGTAGATTAACCGGTAAATCGAGAGCTTTGCCTTCCGGCTCAGCTCTCTCTTCACCACAACAGATCGGTACAAATCCCGCATCACTGCAGACGCAGCACCAATCTGCTTGCCGATCTCATTCTCCATCTTTCCCTCACTCGTGAACAAAACCTTGAGATACTTAAACTCCTCCACTTGGGGCAGGATCTCATCCCTGGCCCGGAAAAGGCATTCTACCCTTTTTCCGAATCATGCACAGTGAAACACAAAATTATCAGACAGAAAAAAAAACATAGAAATCCCTTTCTAAAACTGATTCCCACCTCGGATCTGAGAAATGAACTAAGGACATGATAAACAAAAAGGATAACCTCCAACATAAAACTGAGGAAGCCCTGTCCCATTATGGTAGTCCAGTGATGAAAGAGTTAAACAAATGATTAAAAAGTACCTTTTACAACCAATCAAGCAAATTAAAAATCAAATTTATCATAAACTATATTTTCTTAGGTTAGGGAGCACATTAATGGGATGATCAGGTGAGTTGGGTGGGATGATCAGACCTGTCTACTGGTTCCCTTTTGTCTAGGAGTGACTCACCAGTCTGTAATAAATGCTGAAGCCTTGTCAGGAGGACACAAATCACGGGGTCGTCTCCGGCTGCCATAATGCAGTTTTACTGAGCTAAATTACATTTCTTATTCAAGGTGACTTTACTGATCTCTTTCTGCTTACTGGATGACTTTTGTGGTTATGAGCATCCTCAGACTGATTGTTACATTTTGCTTGAATAATAACAAATACAACTTTTGGGGCTACTTCTCTTGTGGAGAAAAAAGTGTTTTTAATTCCTCAGACAACACAAACCTTGAGCGGTGTGTGTCAAAGTTCATGTGCTTCAGAATGATGGCTGATTTTGATAGATGGAGCCTGTTTGTCAGTGAAGCAGTGGGCTGTGCAGTGAGAAGAGCTGTCAGTGATGGCGCTTAGACTGAAGTAACCTAACCTCACCTGAACACCGCTGACGAGACCACGCCATCGCAGACAGCCTGAGCCAAGCGAGCAATCACAACAAAACTCAGAACCCCACAAACAGACCATGATACACATATTGTTTGTTTTATTTACCCAGATTAGTTGTTTTTTATTATCTGTGTTAGCTGTCATGGTAAATTATTTGTCCCTTTGTGCACATACAGTACAGCTAATCCAGCATAGTCACCAATAAAAGTTCAAAATCATTATGTTTATCTCACTCCAGACTTCAGGTAGAACGGTCATCAGCAAATCAACAAAAATTTGATTTTACACTGTTTGATGATAAACTAGTGATCAGGAAATGTATTGGACCAGAAGGGTGACGTATCTGTGTAGTGTCCCAAGGCAGAACCAGTAGACAGTGTGTGTGTGTGTGTGTGTGCGTGCGTGCGTGCATGCGTGTGTGTGTGTGTGTGTGTGTGTGTGTGTGTGTGTGTGTGTGTGTGTGTGTGTGTGTGTGTGTGTGTGTGTGTGTGTGTGTGTGTGTGTGTGTGTGTGTGTGTGTGTGTGTGTGTGCTGTTGTTATGTCTCAGTTTAGCTGAAAATAGTTCTTGTTCTCTGTGTTCATACACAGGCTGACATCCTTTCTTTCAGCCCCTGGTGGAAAGATCAGATTTAATGACACATTTTCAGTAGGTAGAGACGTTTTGTGGGAATATCTCGACTGATCCATCCTCTGGTGCTGTATTTCAGCTCTGCCCAGACTGATGTCCATGTATTAGCATGTTTAGGAGCATTCATCTTACTATATGGCATTTCCGCTGCCGTAACGTCTCATTTTCTGGGAAAATTCCTCTCTCGATCATGGGTCTTTCTGTCTCCCTTACTTTTTTGTCAAAACGTACATGAAATACTCCAGTTCGAGAATAACATGGCTAACTGTAAGCGAACACATTTGTTATAAATGACAAAATACCCGTGGTGCATAATTCAAAACGATCATCAAATGTTTTTAGATTCTAAGTAAGCATTACAACTGTAGTGTAAGGAAAGTATATTTAAATCATAACAACGTTTTTTATTAATCTTTCTTCAGAAAAAATACAATTAAGACAAATTTCAACCAAAAATAAGAGGTTTCTACAAACATGGTGGGTGAACATATAGATTAAAGTTGTTGTTCATACCAAGCTGCTACAGCCAGTGAATTTTTTATAAAACTCAACATCTTGCTAATGGAAGCTTTAAACGTCAAACAATTTTTGACGTTGTCTCCACCATGATCACAATTCCTGAAACCTCGGCCTAGATCTGACTTTTCAGTGTCCTCGCCTTTCAAAGGCATCTATAAGAACAGAGGCATGATGGGTAATTTGCTGTATTAGCATCAGGAAAAGCAGGTCCATTCCCTAAGTGGGTAGAGCCACAAGTAATCCCATCAAAACGGAGAGCCCGTGACCTCATCCGAGACGTATCCGAGCTGGGAGATTTCATCAAACACTGATGCCATTACTGACTCAGAGGAGACATGAAGGTTTTGGGAAGAAACATAGTGTATGGAAAAATAAATGATAATATAATTCAGTGTTAGATATTATGGGTAAGGCAGAGTCAAAAAAGGGGGGAGTTCCCTGCTCACATATGAAAATGGAGTTAGATTTGACTTCACTCATATTAAGATGCTTCTTGATCACCCATTAACTTTCCACATAAACATGAAACACTGCTGCATAAGGCCGTGTGATGAATATTTCCTGTTCTAAAAGTTTTCATGTGATGTGTAACGTTTCAAAAACTGTGAAAGAAAAACACGTGGAAGTCAAATTGTATTTAAAATAACATTGACTCTGCCAAATGGACCCAGAACACAAGTAAGCTAATGCATTTTTTTCCTATGAAAAAGCATTGATAGAAACAGGAGAAATCTTAAATTAATTTCACTAAGTAGCTCATCTTTTGCTATAATTATTGTCTTAGATCGTTTTTAAAGTTTTCCCTGCAAGCTCCACTTTCAATTTTTGAAGAAAACACGGATAGAATGTGAGTGATGACTTTTACAGCACAAAAAGCTTCATTAGAGGAAGTTTCTCGTGAATCTGACTTTTGCTTAAATGCTAACGAAAACGAAATCAATGCAAAGTGGATGCATTCTGCAACTTGCAATCACTTCACCTTAACATTTTTTTTCTCATTAAGTGCTCCTTTCCGTGTGAACCCCAGCAGGGCTGCTATGCAGTCTTGGGATTGCAAACAAAGCACTTTGCTGCAGCTTTCCAGTTCAGCGACTGTGATCCTGTCAGTCGCTGGCCGACTCTGGAGTTGCAGTTCATGGATGAGTCAGTTGCCTGCCTTCGCATCCTCTCCTCTGTTTGGCGGCAGCGCAGAGTGCTTTAACTGCCCCGGGGCAGGGGGCTGGATCGCTCTAAAGCATCCACAGCCAGCTCTGCTCATACCAGGGAGGAGAACTTCTGCAAATTATGACGAATTTAGAAATCACTGAGAAAAACTAAATACATCATAGCTCTGATTATCTTAATGAAAAAATGCATAATGGTGTCCGCATTCAACTAGATTTTAAAACGGAAGCTGAATCATAGATCTTTAATTATAGACTAACCAGTGAATTGCAGAATTGTTCTAATAAAGAATTGAGAAGAGCCTAAAAATTCCCAACTTTCAACAATACAATTTTAAGAGGGTGGTTTATAAAAAGGTTTCCTTGATTTCACGTGCAGTCTAATTTCCCCAAATCGACAGGATAATTCCGCTTTTTAAAAAAGTAATTACTTACCGAGTTTTATGGAAGTAAAAGTGGCCTGAGCTGAAGGAATCCCATCGCATCAGACACTGCTGTCGTGTTCTGTAAAATAAGGAGGATCCAGTGGATTGTATCCCCCCCGTGGAGCAGCTCGGACTAGGTTTTCGTTTCCCCTCCGACGCAGCGCTCGCTGAGAGGAGAGGAGAGGAGAGGAGAGGAGAGCGCGCGCAGGAGAGAGCTGCTGGCCGGAGAGAGGGGCAGTGTGATCGATAACTGTGTTTCATTGAGTGATGCGGGTAATTCCGTCTGATGGAGCAATCTAGTTAAGGTGACTGACGTGAAACACTGCAAAGCATTAACGCAGAACGGAGGGAAAGGGATTAACTCAGACGCGGACTGTGTTGTAAATCACAGGTTTAACTGGAGAAAGACTTGTAGTTAAGCAAGTTTTGTTATTTGATAGAAATGAAATTACAAGAATAATCTACATGAACATCGGGGGTTTTGCTCAAGCTTGAGCCGTTTTCAGTAAGTGGGAGTCCTTCCACATCTCTGCAGAACCAGCTCTGCTGCTTTTTAACCAAATTCCTGTCTCTGTCCGTGGTGCTGATCCAGCAGCCTCTGAGTGCGTCAGGTTTGGGGAGCTGAATAAAACAAAAATATGCCGTTAATATTCGCACTCAGCTTCGTTCCCAAAATACAGATACATTTTGAAAAATGTTTCATGATTCAGAGCTGAGTTTTATGGAGGTGTCTTCCGCAAAAAGGATGGGGGAACAAATTGAAAGATAACAGATTGCGTGGTGGACGTGTCATTTACATTTGACCAGGAAGAGCATTCAAGAATAACGAGCTTGTATGGCAGTGTAGTTGGAAGGAAGCTCTGCTGCCTTAAAGTGGGAAGGTTGCAGGTTCAACACCGTGGAGATCCTTACGGGCAGGAATTTGCATTTCCGGTTTGCTTTCTTCTCCTATAGGACTTAAAACTTGTGCGTTTTATGTTAATTAGCCACTCTGTGTGTGTGTGTGTGTGTGTGTGTGTGTGTGTGTGTGTGTGTGTGTGTGTGTGTGTGTGTGTGTGTGTGTGTGTGTGTGTGTGTGTGTGTGTGTGTGTGTGTGTGTGTGTGTGTACTTGACTTTATAGGATTATGAGGACAAATTTTAACTTTAACCTGTACTGTGTGGACATTTTTACATTGTGGGAACATTTTTCTGGTCCACACAATGCTGTTCATTTCAAACTAGTTGAGTGTGAGAGCATTAAACTGATGGAGCATTTCCAGGAGGTCCTCTTACAGGACATGTTCTGCACTTCTCCTGGTTCCTATCCAACCAATTAATCAGAGTAAGGTAAACCTTACCTGAAACTTGATGCCCAGACCTGATCATTTCAGAATAACTTTCATCAGAGACAGCTGTGACTAGAGAATAGCTACAGAATCTGTGTGAATTTCAAATTCCAGACAAACTGCTATTAGGCATAATTCACTCAAAGGTGAAACTATTTTTACTCTCAGCTGATAGCAGACGGGTAAAATTATTGATTGCCACCTTACAAAGATTACACAGTCCTTTTGCAACAACTGCATGATCTTTATTAGACTACCCACAAGGGACATAAGTGGGCTCTTTAGATGAATGGTGAAATGGCGACTGCATTCTTCCCGAGTCCAATAATGTCTTTGAAACCCGTCAGAGATTCCCTGAGAAAATGAAGACGAGGAAGTAAGGAGAGAGTGAAGCAAGCATCGAGACATCAAGCCCCTCCGTATGCATATTGTCACAAGCTGCACAACCAGTTAGAGTCTTCTGCACTGGGAAAAAAAACAGCCCAATTTTGTTTTCTTAAACTAGAAAATGTTTGTTTCATTTTATCCAGAGAATTCAGTAAACATACATGACTGTGTGTTTGCTGTAAGAGTTTGATCACTGAGGCGAGGCTATAAAAGTGAATGTGCAGCACATTCACCACAGTGAATGTTATTATTAAAGATGCGTGAAGTCAGTGCAGAACACACACACACACACACACACACACACACACACAAAGAAATTCATCCATCTATTTCTGAATTGGATGCTACACAAAAGCAGGGCTCTTTCTCTCTCTTTCTCTCAGAACACCCCCCAGCCCCCCAAGCCATAAGAATCTATTGAGTGCAGTTGGAGAGACGAGGAGCACTTAGCCTAATGTACAGGACAGTGGCGTCATCATGCACATACACACTGACAGAACATGGTGCACACAGGGGCTCTGGCAAAGGAGATGCACAGAGATTTACATCTGCACACCAAGATTATGGTTCTGAAATGTGTGAAATAAAACAGTTGAGGAAGGAATTCCAACAGATTAAGAAAGTGGCCATGTTGAAATTCAATTTAGGCAGGAGATACATGAGATATAATAGTAAGAAATAAAATATGCTTTCCATCAGTGAAATCTTCTTACTTATATATAAAAAATAAATATTTAACAGATTAAATAAAAAGAGGAGCTGATGAAGACAGTCTATTTGACATTTGTTTTATTCACCATCATTTCTTTTGAATTTTTAAAATCTAGATATGACTGACATAGCATTGTGCTGCAATATGCTATGGGTGGACAAATTAAATTATGCATAGATATTAATAGATCATTACACTTTATTTTAGTGAGGATTCGCTTCTGAGCTATTTTTTTTACTGTATAAACTAAGAGCAAGACTCATAAAATACCCTTAATAGGATGCTGATTATCTCAAAGGGACAAGACATAAACCCTTCTGGTACAGACAGCACTAAGATTTTAGGATAAACACCTAAACAAATTGAAACAATACTTAAATTAAATTATTCAAAACTTATGGAGAAACCGGCACATGTTTGTTGATATCAACAAAAATCAAACTACAAGCTTGTGTTGGCTCTGTCGCGTTCATGTTAAATCAGAATGCTGCATCTAGTTCACAAAACTGTTTTGATCATTTACAAAACAGTTTTTGCATGTACATGTTACAGTCCAGAGATCAGAAATGAAAATTGTACCTGCAGTAAGTCATTAAAGGTAAGTGCGGCCCTGAACAACCATCTGCCGTGCATCTTCATCTGCATCAAAACAAATTAACTTGGACGCTGATTGTAATTGTTCGTGTCTCGTTAAGATACAGCAAGGACAAACAGATCGCTCATACGACTGGAAACATCGTTTTGCAGGGATTCGCTCTGCATGTTAGAAAAGAATACAATCAGCCTTGTTGCATCTGGTGATGGCTTTTATCTGAGTGCAAACGGTGCAGCTGTGTGTGTTTAGCAATATCTGATGAATGTGGGACAAAAGTATCCTGAAAGGACGCTGGTGTTACTGACAGAGGGACATGATGGATTAGAGTGTCCTGAGGGGGAAGTCCTGTTCCATCAACAAGTAATGAAAACTAATATGAACACAGCAGCCAGCTATGAATAACTCTGAGAGGAGTTGTGGTAACGCCGTGTCCAGTCAGGGGTCGTTATTGTCTCATATGTGAGGAAAAATGGGTGGAAAACGTCACGATTGATGGCAGCACATTAGCTGTTGTCTGCAGGAGTGATAGCAGTCTGTGAATATGTCGGACTGGAAATCAATCACCAGCAAAAGCAACATTACACCAAGTCTGTAATCAGTTTCACACAATAAAGATGGCAGCACATGAAAAGGCACAAAGCAATAGCAAGAATAAGCATGTTTCTGGATGGTTTTAGAAATAAAGTGCAATGCTAAATTCTTACTTTCTTCCATGAAAATGTTCCTGTTAAAGTCAAACTACACGAACACACAGCAGTATGTCGAAAGTTATGTGCTGCCTACCATTGCAAGCCCTGGTATAGTCCATAATAGCTAAAATACCAGAGGGAAGAAAGTCAAATGGATTGTGATTATTGTCCTGAAACAGATTGAACAGCCTATAAAGGAGAATGTGAGCAGAATACAATTTCTAAACACACACAAACCTGTGCAGGTGCAGGTCCTTTGCTGAGAGGAAGGTGAAATTTGCAAAAGGGATATAAAGAGGATGTTTGAAGCTTGAACTTTATTTACGTTTCTCTTCATCACAGGTTGGGCTCTGAATGGAGCTTTCTAAATGGTCTCTGTACGATTTAGGCTCTGGTTTATAATTATTTGAATCTCATGTGTGAAAGTTCTTATTGTTGTCAAGGGACATATAAAGCAATTCAGAATTAATTTAATTCAAGTCACATCAGGTTTATTAGGGTGTAGCTGAGAGAAAGTAATGAAATCTCAATTATTATTCTAATTGGGACAAATGATGAAGGACGATTTGGACATTAAACACAAACACCTATTGAGATGTTTAATGTGTTGTTTGAGAGATGTCAATGAGAATGAAAAAAGCAATATTTAAATTTTAATTCAGGCCTGCACAAATACTGCATCTGTTTCTGCTACACTGCTTCGTTAGCTGAAAAAAACAGATGCAAAAAGCAAAGTTTCATACTTTTTGAGATTGGAAGACGTGCTATATTAGGATGACAAAAATAAGCCCAAATGAGCGTTCTGCTCGTCTGCAATGTGAATTAGGAAAAGCAATCTGTGGAAGTTACAGCTTGCTGCCATTCAACAGGAAACCTACACTTCCCACAGAGCAGCTGGGATTATCCTCTGTGTCTCATGGTCATGCTTCAAATTTAAAGCATGCATTAGCTGTCAAGACATGTAACTGCAAAGTGTGTGTGTGTGTGTGTGTGTGTGTGTGTGTGTGTGTGTGTGTGTGTGTGTGTGTGTGTGTGTGTGTGTGTGTGTGTGTGTGTGTGTGTGTGTGTGTGTGTGTGTGCACTCCTGTAAGTAGCTAGTGATGCCGTTTATTTAATTTCATGTAATGAATCTGGACTTTAACACACTGCTGTTAGCTATTAAAACATTGTATTTTTCCAAACACAAACACTTCAACATTTCTTCCACCACGTTAAAGACAGTTTGCAAGTCCCAACAGGGCACCCTCAGACAGAGGAGAATTCTCAGCCAGGTGGTGAAGAGGCTCGTGTCCAGAACTCCTTCTTGCAGCTCTGCCATGGCTGAGAGAGACCATATGTCTGTTCTCCCTGGAGTCCGTCACAGTTCAGGACTGCCAAGCCGTCAGGCTCATCTTGCATGTGCATTACTGTTAAAGACTAAAATATCAAGTAGTTTTAAAGAAAAGCCTGTTTTCATGTTTTGTTGGGTTTTTTTTCAACAAAATTGTTTTCTTACATTGAATATTTTGTGGCCTTTTGTATGACATTTGGTCAACATTTGAATAAGAATCAAAATTTCAATCACGCACATTAACACAAATATGCTTTGTCTTAAAAGTTGGCTACAATAAACGTAAATTAAATTGACAATTTTTTCATAATTACAGTAAATTATTCTAAAATATGTATTTCCCTTTGACTGCAGATGTAGCAGTGCTATATTGGGTGGGTTCCTCACTCTCCAAACCCAACTGGAGTCAAGGCAGAGTGGGCAACTATGCCCATTTTTGCGCAGTCTACGGTTGCAACAACCGACGCACTATTGAAAAACTGATCTCATGGGATCACTAGTGGCTTTTCTAGCCTACCTGTTGGGATTTTTTTTGCCCAATTTTTTATTGTAATTATCACACCATACTATATGGCTAACTGTGAAGAAGTTTTTTGTTTTGATTTCAAATGATGGAAAAAATGGAAAGAAGCCTGAGTTTAAAAGAGTTTTTGTACAAACAACATTAAAGCAAATGTGTATTTCAGTAAATGGAGTAAAATTATGGAATAATCTGGATGATGACCTGAAAAAATGTTTAACTACCGATCAATTTAGGAGACTATATAAAGAAAAAAAAATCATAGAATCCTATGGTTGATAAGTAAATATTGAATAAGTATATTGATAAGTTTTATTGTGATATCGTTTGCAAAGATAAGGAAGTTCTTGGTTTGTGTAGAAGGCCATTCTGTAAATTAAATTGTATGAAGTAGAAAGGGGTAGGTCATATAAGACTTCTTCTTCCTCCCCCTTTTATTCACTTAGGAGACTGTTAATGATTGTATTTTGCATTGATGATGAATGAAACTGCTGACTGAGAAAAATAAATTAACAATTAACAATTAACGATAACTTTGGGAAAAAGCATAACAAAATGTGTGTGTGTGTGTTTTTTTTTTTTTAAGTTGGATAAGCACCTTCCTCAGTACAAATAAATCAATGAGTGTAGAAATGTGGGCTGGGGGCGAATGGTGACCCATCCAAGATGGCGGCCCACTGCTACGCCAGCCCATAGACGAGCCAGTCTGTCACTGCAAGCGTTTGTTGTTACTATGGAAATAGTTAAACCAATCAGAGATTTCTTACAAGGACGGAGCGGGTCCACCAGCCAATCAGATAGTCCGTTGTTTGGGAGGAAGTTGGTTTGAAATGGCAAATAAGCATTTTCAACTGTCGACTCGACGTGAAAGTACGAGTGTGTTTTCTTGTACATAAATCCAAAAAGTAAGGATTCTTGATAAACAAAGTTACATGAACGTGTGGGCCTTCTTGCTTCAAGTTGTTTTGTTACTCCGACTTCCGGTTTATAGCAGCTGAAAGCGTTTATAACTGCTAAGACATTAGCCGTGACCTTTTTTTAGCTAATATGTTTGTTTATTAGAAAACAGCTTAAATATCTGGAAGTAGTTAAAAGCTATTTGTGCTTTTCTTTCGGGTTCTTGTCTTTATTGGTCTTTTTATAATAAAGATTGCGGTTTTTTTTACCATAAATATAAGATTGTGAGCTAAGCCAAGGGATTGTTTTGGTTGTATATAAAGCTTGTAACGATTTAGAGATTGTATGTTTTCTATAGGATCGTGAATGTATACTAACTAGTTCCCATAAATTTTGAGTAGAAACCTTAGCTCTGTGTTCATTTAACTTGTGTCAACGTCTTGGTAATGAATGTGAATGCAGTTATATGTCAATTCAATTTAGCTCAGCATGTCTACGTTGTGTTGAAACTACTTCAGTAAATCAGATGTATGTCACGTGAATGTTTTTAAGAGGCTGTTCTCCAGCTTTGGATGCTCATTTTGTTCTATTGAATTCCTTTTATCTATACTTAGATGTCTTCAGAAGAAGAGGATCCAACCAGTCCCGTTCTGCCCAAAGATTCAGACCGAGGCAGCTCTGTATCCTCTGATCTTCAGGTGAAGAAAAAAAAATGTACTGCCGTCATAGACGTACAGTTAGAATGCTGATCTGAGCCCCAGTAATGTAGGCTCGGTTGATTTTTAGATTGTGTTGTTATCAATATCACATCCCATGTGTCAAGCGATATAAGTTAAGATGTCACATTAATACATTTCTTTTTGAATTCATAATAAAATACTACTTATCAGAGGTAGTCTAAAGAGCCTTTAAATTAAACGGTATTGTTCAGGCTGGTGCTTATTAAAATACTCAGCTGCTTTACCTGCTCATAGTGATGGACTTAATGTTATGCTGTCTATAACAAAACATAGTTATTTTCATAATGTGTTGAAAATAGAGGCGATTGTAACATTTTTTGCTTGTTTGGATCTCCAGGACGAGTACGAGGAGCTCCTCCGCCATGCTGTTGTCACCCCTAAGCTTGAGACACTTGCTGGTGGTCAATCAAAGGGTCTGAAGTCACAGAGTAAATGTGATTCAAAGTCACAACACCAGCGAGGTGAATTGTGTTTTTCTCTGCATGCATAATACATCCATAAACACACGTATTCTGAAGCTTTTCTGACAGAAACTCAGCATTTGCTTCACCACTCAAATCTTTTTTCAAAGGATTTACCATCTCAACCAGTCTTTGTTCACAAGTTCAGTGTTTTCAGCTAATAAGATCATTTGTGCTGTAACAGACTGGATAAGAGACTTGTACTCCATCTCTTCGCCCTAACCCTAACCGCCTACCTTCTTTCCTAAACAGCCCATTTGTCGCTCCCTCCCCCCCCCCCCCCCCCCCCCCCCCAGATCAGCTCCCATTGAAGGTTTAGCGTTTTAACTGTCATGTAGCCGTGCACGGGAAAGGTAGCGAGCAGAAAGGCTGATTGGTAATGATCTGTTGGAACTCTGCCCAGAGTGATCTTCAGAGTGCAGGTCCCCCACCCCCTACCCCTACAGAATTTAATTAAGATATTGACATGGATGCATTCTTGGACGAGATGCTACGTTCTCCTTATTCAGCATTCTCACCGACACAGGTTCTGGTCTTAAGGTTTCTGAAAACTGAAATATTTCACCATTACATAATTTCACTTCTGAGTGTTTTAGCTAAACTGAATTCTTATTTCTTTTACTGCAACTCTTGTGTGTCCCGACGGGTTCTTCAGCTGCTGTCAAAGATGGATGGTTGTCCAGCAGGAGTGAGCGATCGTCACAGGCTTCACCTGTAATCGCCAAGTCCTTTACACCTCTAAAAACCTCACACGGTAAATCTAATAAAGAACAAAGGAAAATAACGTTATTATGTTTCTTTTGCTTATTGTCTTGTTTGGGACTGTTTTCTATCTTCTAGCTGACAGAACAGCAGGTCAGTCATCTAGCAGGCGGCCTGCGCTTTCAGAAAACGTCCCATCTGAGAGGTCCGGGTCAATCAGCCCAGAAGCCCTTCATGAGTTTGCTGCCACAGAGATATTCATTTCAGAGGAGAACATCAACAAAATGGAAAGTATTCTGGACACATGGAGTAGCAACCTGAAGGTTAGTTTGCGTTCTCGTACTAAAAAATGTTCCATCTTCAGTCTGTCCGGATGAACCTTAAAACATGTCTGACAAAGACGGAGATTAATTATTTGATCTTACAATTAATAACCAGTTAAAATATGATGATCAGGACTTCCTTCGTCACCAGATCAAAGCTTATGAAGGAACGAAATATTAAGAACCTTTTTTTTAGAAGACCAAGAGTTCTACTCTTCTTGGATGCAGTGACCTTATAAATTAATATGTAGAATAATTCTGGAGAAGTTGGGTGGTCATTTTTGAGACCATCCAGTGTTTTTCTCCTGCTGTTGAACAGCTTATTGATGGAGAGCAGATGAAAACCAACCACCAGCTTATTGGCACCAACAAAAGTGCAGTTTAGGAACAGCCAGAGAGAAACTGTAGGGAATATAAGAACTAGGGCTGCACGATATTAGGAAAACCTGCGATATTCGATAACAGTAATTAATATTGCAATGACGATATTACTTGCTTTCCTCTTGCAAAGGCTTACGTCTCGGTCCGGCCGCTCCGGTCATCACAGGATCGTCGGCTAGCAGTGTCTCACCACACTCAGGACAATCCAGACTCTTCTCATGCATCGTTCCACAAATATGGAATGACCTACCAAGCACTACCAGAACAGCGGCTTCCTTTTCAATTTTCAAGAAACTCCTGAAGACCCTGCTCTTCAGAGAGCCTCTTCTAAACTAGCACCCTCCCTGCACCCGTCCCTTCTCTACCGTCCACTCCTTTGTTCCCTCCTCTCCCTGACTGATGTCAAGTTGTTGTTATTGTTGTTGTTAGCCTCAAGGGCAACATGCCGATTATCACTTGTAAGTTGCTTTGGACAAAAGCTTCTGCTAAATACATAAACATACTTGCGATAAATAAAAACTTAACCCAGGAACAAAAATAATCAAAAACAAAGAAATTAAAAAATCATAAAAATGAGAAAAGCAAAAGATGTGAGTAAAGGGGAAAAGAAAATGTACAAGAAAAGGCAATCAGTGAATCCGGGAAAAGCAGAATCAGCAAAAAGAGCAGAACAAAGCTAACTCGGGTGTTTTCTTATCAAAATTAAGTGCCATCTGCCTCAGGGGTGGGAATTCAACCTATCAGAACCCACCCAATTGGCCAAATTAGTAAAGAGCTCTATTTGATTTGTTTAATCAATTTCCCTCTGGGATTAATAAAGTATTTTTGAATTGAATTGAAAAAAAAACCATAATGCTTCCGTTTGATTGACAGAATGCATTATGTTTAGCAAACATTTGAGCTGACCATTCATTGCGATATTTATCTGTTCTTTGTGATATGCATATTGTGCATGCTGATATCGCGATAAATTGATGATATATTGTGCAGCCCTAATAAGAACTCTTTCTGACCTTGTGATTTTATTATGAAGTAGCTTTTTTTTGTGCAAATTTTGAAGCAGAAGTCAAATCTATCGTGTTTTCATCATATTAGTTTAATACTTTTAAAGATGAGGGCTTTGTTGCACATTGTGTAATTTCACAATAAAGGCATTTATTCACAACGTAAGGTAGCCTAGTGAACTAGACCAAATTTTTGCTTTGCAAAGTTTAAAAAATATGTTTATGTAGTCTGTCTTGCCAGGCTAACAGTAAGGTACTTTCAGCTATAATCCAAAGTTTAAGTCTTAAAAAAAATGGTGTTTTATGCTTGCAAAGAGAAGATATACAAAGCACTTTGTGATTGTCCCACCTTGTTTTCTCTATGTAGTCTAATGTGCTGACGGAGTTACGGAAGTGGAAGCTCACGTTCATGGAGCAACACAAGGTGGAGATGAAGAAGGAAAAGGAAAGGCACGCAACCCAGACAGCTGGTCTAAAGGCGGAGTTAGAGAGCCTGAAGGAGCTGCTACACACCTACGAGACATCCAACCAGAGAAAAGATCAGGTTTGTGCGCTCATCTGCTTCCTGAAGTACATTTTCTCACAGTTTGTAAGAAATAGAATAAATGAGACTAGTAACACGTTTTCTGGTATTAATTCATATGTCCTGCAGGTGATTACGAATCTGAGCCAGGTGTTGGACAGACAAAAAGAGAAGCTTGAGAAGATGAGATCCTTCATGCACTGGAGACTTCAGCATGCAGAGGCTAAAGAAGAAGTACGCATAATGATTCCCATGGGTTAAAAAATAACTTCTTTCATATTTGTAATGACTCTTAAATTAGAAATAGTTGTTAGGTGTCAGAAACATATATTTTTACTTACCTGGTTGCATATTTGATGGAGAGTTGACAGAAACTACTGCAGCTGTACAAGTAGAGTGTATATATCATATATACATATAATATGTGCGTGTGTGTGTGTGTGTGCGTGCATGTGTGTGCGTGTGTGTAATTACTACCTTTTTGTTACTCTCATGGTGTCGGGCTCCCTAACAGGCTCATGCTGCTCAGGTAGCACAGCAGCACTACAACATGCAGCTGAAGAAGAAGGTTTGGTTTGGCTGGCACGGTCTGATCCAGAAACACTGGAAGGTCGTGGTGGAACGGGCTTGCCGTTCAAGAGCTGAAGAGGTCTGCACCAGGTTGTCCACAGATTACGAGGCCAGGCTGGCAGAGGTACACATGTTACAGAGGATCTTCAGATAAAACAGAGTGGTAAAGTGAGCCGGTAATGCCAACTACATACTTTAATAGTGTTGATTTATACCTCGAGGTCCGTCTAAGATTCAAAGTTTATTATGAATCATTTGGTAGTGTTGCCAGTATAATACGTGTTCTCTTCATTCCTCTTGTCTGCAGCACTGCGAGGCTCTAGAAAAGGCTCAAACGGAGATTCGGAGACTACAAGTAGAACGAGAGCGTTCTGAGGAGTCCATGAAGAAAGCTTTCATGAGGGGGGTGTGTGCTCTCAACATGGAGACTCTCAGCATGTTCCAGTCTGCAGAGGGTCGGCCGGAGCAGCTGCCTCTTCATGAACAGCATGGTCTGTAGGGAAATGATGGAAACAACACTTTTCGTCAGTCTTCTTAACCAACTGCTGCATTAAATATGATGCGTTCAATAAATCTGAGCTCTGTTGACTCAGCACAGCTATTACTGAAGGGGGGGGTAGTGGTGTGCATCTCTACCTGCCTCACGATTCGATCCGATTCCGATTATCTGCCTAACGACTCGATTTGAGTCTGAAATGCATCACGATTCTTCACACAAAAATTTTCATTACTTAATAAAAGCAGTAGAATAGTTTTCAATTTCTTTTTGATTTCGAAATCCCTGAAAAACAGAACATTCATCTGTTCACTATATTGAGCAATAATGTTTAAAGTGTGCTGCTTATAATTACTTAAATAATATAAGAAATAATGTTTTCGGTAGAGCAGCTTTAAGATAAAATATTACTGAACTTAAAAATAGTAAACAAATACTGTGTTAAGTGATTCTTTCACACCCAGGATCCCAAAACCGAAATTAGCCCAGACATCCGATTAGACATAGGGAGAAAAGCTCATTATGTCACGTTGCTGCATCGATGCGGAATCATGCACGGCTGAATCTCGATGCATCTTAGAATCGTTCATTTTTCCCACCTCTAGGGAAGAGTCCAGCCATGTGCTTTTGACATTTATGCTGATTCATGATTAGATCAAAATCAGCATCGCTGTTCTTTTATTGAAATGTTTTTATACATCTTGATGGAGTGATAAAGTAGCTAGGTGCTCAATACAAGGTGCTGTTCACTAGTGAGCAACTTTAAAATGCCATTGAGGGACTGGCTTTACAAGCCCAGGACCTTTTTGGGAAGGTGGGAAGTTTCAGATTTATTTAGTATTGTGAAGATTGCTTTAAAACCTTGAGATCACCACACTCCTTGTGTT
This sequence comes from Nothobranchius furzeri, assembly GCF_043380555.1. Classification (NCBI taxonomy): domain Eukaryota; kingdom Metazoa; phylum Chordata; class Actinopteri; order Cyprinodontiformes; family Nothobranchiidae; genus Nothobranchius; species Nothobranchius furzeri. Next base: position 44,344,238 of record NC_091757.1, read on the forward strand.
GCACAATTTTCACTACAAAGTCTCAGCGACATTAGCCAGGATACATATATAGATCCAAGTTAGAAGAAGAAGAAAATATCATTTCTATGGTGCCTCTCAAGATTAAAATCACGAGGCGCTTCACAAAAACAAAAAAAGTAAAAATATAAAAAAGAATTTAGAAAATGGTTAAAAATATATTTAAAATGAGCAAAAAAAAGACAATTGTGATTAAAAAAATGTTAAGAAAGAGAGAGAGTGAATAGGAAAGAGGGAAGTCAGTGGATCCTGCGGAAGATGGAATAGGTGGGGAGAGCAGAATAAAGAGAGAGTGGTGAAGAAGATCATACAAAAGCCACTTTGAACAAGTGAGTCTTCCGCTGCTTTTTAAAGGAGTCCACTGATCTCAGGCTCAGGGGGAGAGAGTTCCAGAGTCTGGGGGCCACAGCAGCAAATGATCTGTCACCTTTGGTCTTTAGTCTGGTGCGCTGCACAACCAGTAGGCTTTGATCACTGGACCTCAGGGACCTGCTGGGGGTGTAGGGACTAAGAAGATCACCAATGTAAGATGGTGCTTGTCCATGTAAGGCCCTATAGACCAGAACCAGGATCTTGAAATGAACCCTGAAGTTGACTGGCAGCCAGTGAAGCTGGAGGAGAAGCAGGGTGATGTGGGCGTGTTTGGAGGACTTGGTCAGAAGCCGAGCACAGGCATTCTGAACCACCTGTAGACGGTTCAGGGAGGTTCTGCTTAGACACGTGAAAAGAGAGTTACGGTAGTCTAAGCGTGAGGAGATGAAGGTGTGGAGAACTGTCTCAAGTTCAGAGCGGGACAGAATGGGACTCAGCTTAGCAATGTTCCTGAGATGGAAGAAGGAAGAGCAAACAAGAGAACTGACATGAGAATCCAGGGTGAGAGCTGGGTCAAAGGTCACGCCAAGATTCCTGACGGAAGGTTTGGTGTGAGAAGCAAGCTGACCAAGAGAGTCACTGACTTTGGGAACCAGCTTGTCTGGGGCACAGATGAGGATCTCAGTCTTATCTTCATTCAGCTGTAGAAAGCTCCCAGCCATCCAGGTTTTGATAGAGTCTAAGCAGGTGTGTAACAGCTGCAGCTTAGACATCTCATGGGGCTTAAAGGAGATGTACAGTTGGATGTCATCTGCATAAAGATGGTTGGAGATTCCTTTAAAAGAGCTCAGGATGTGCTGAAGAGGAAGCAGATAGAGGAGGAAGAGCAGAGGCCCCAGCGCAGAACCTTGTGGGACACCATGGGTAAGAGAGGTGGTGGAGGACCTACGTAAACTTGGAGACGGCCACAGAAAAGAAGCGCTCAGAGAGATAAGAGGAGAACCACTCCAGAGCAGTTCCTGATAGGCCTACCCAGTCTCTCAGCCTCTCCAGTAGCAGGTGATGGTCAACAGTGTCAAAGGCTGCAGTCAGGTCCAGCAGGACCAGAACAGAACAGTCCCCTGCATCACTGTGAGTCAGAAGGTCATTAGAGACCCTGAGAAGAGCTGTTTCAGTAGAATGAGCTCTACGAAAACCTGACTGGAAGCTATCATAGATGTTATGTTCATCAAGAGCAGCTGTGAGTTGTTTAGCCACAACCTTTTCCAAGATCTTGGAGATGAACGGAAGTTTAGAGATGAGTCTGAAGCTGCTATGGAGAGAGGGGTCAAGACTCGGTTTTTTAAGAAGTGGGTGGATTGCAGCGTTCTTAAAGTAAGCAGGGACCTGACCAGAGACCAGAGAAGCATTAATTATAGAGAGCACGCTGGGACCGATGGACTGAAAAGCACTTTTAAACAAAGATGAGGGTAAGATGTCGAGGGGGCATGCAGAGGTCTTCATAGAGTTAACTAGTTTGGTTAACTCAGGCAAAGAAACAGGAGCAAAGCTATCTAGGATGATGGGCCTGGTTGGAGTCGGGAGAGGCGGCGATAAGGCTGAAGGAGAGATGCTAGATCTAACCTTATTGACTTTGTCCACAAAGAAAAACAGAAAGTTCTCACAGTCTGTAACAGAGTGGATGGAGGCTGTAGGAGAGGCAGGAGAGACAATGTTGCTGATGGTGTTATTCCAAACTCACCTGCTGTCTCGTTGGAACAAAAGTCGGGATTTTCCATATTAAGCAACAGTTCAACTCAAGCCCATGGCTGCTGAAACTGGATCTCATTATTGTTTAGCTTGTTCTTGCATGGTTCCAGCCATCTGCTCCCAAAATTGTGTTGTACGTATCTGTCTGTCAGACTGGACTGCTAATTTAATACTCTTTCCTGTTTAACTTTATAATGACTTTCTTTAATGAGGCCCTTGTGCATACATGACAGAGGATGAACATATCCACATTTAACAATCTGGTTCCTGATCAAAGAGTAAATCTCCCTTGTTTTAATCATATATTCATTTATTTTGTAGATGCTGAGGATGAGCCTCGATCAGCTTCGCTGGCTCACCTCCAGCCGTATCCCTCCACCTCAACTAGGTTTAGTCCAATCCACTTTGATCAACCCGAACCTTCCTACAGGGAACATGAATATATTGTGAGTAACTGATATTTTGCACTTCTTACTGGGATTTCTATTTTTAATGTAATTACACAATTGACTGAGCTTTTTCCTGTTTTCTTTAGGTGGGTTCTAGAGCCCCCACATCCCAGGAAGAGGTACTTCCTCCCACTACAGTGGTCCACAGCTCTCTCCCTCTTGGAGGCATTGCAGGTTCCCACAAACAGGTTGGCATCTCATAACTGTTGTGTTATGGAAAGCACACCATACTTTGACAAAGTGCATCTCATGAATTCATTAAGAACCTATAAGTACCTCATAAGGAAAGTTTAATTTTCAAGCACTTTCACAAACAAAAAGAAACCAAAAAAGTTCCAATCGATAAAAAAACCTCTAGAAAAGTGAAAAACGTTTGATCTGTTTCCTAACAGCTTCTAGAGTCAACTAAACCACGTTGTCATGGCAAACTGGATTTATGCTACAAATAGACAATACAGGGAGCTGCTAACCTACCAAGTTTCAGCTCAATATGTGTGAAATTGCTGGAATCCTAACCGTTTTTGTGTTTGCTAATATTGGTTAGCTGTGGCGGTCATCTTAAAGCGCAAGTCACCCCCCAAATAAACATTTTTTTTGCTGATAAACTAAATAAATGAGTGTCTTAATCGTGCTGCAGACACGTGTCGTCAATAATTTGGCACTTCAGTGCATCTTAGTTCAAATTTAAATATTCTGCCTAAAACTGGCAGTGTTGTGCCGTTGTCAGGTAAAAACTCTGCACTGTATTTTAATTTAAATCTGCCACTGCTATTGGCTAAGAAGTATGCTATGATGTAAACTGGTACATTATGATGTCACAATGCTGTCGTGAGCCTGAGTGTGTGTGTATTTGTTAGCGGCTCCGCCCTCTCGGTCTGCCAGGCAACAGCATGTGTTGCATTTTTCAAACATGAAGTGGGAGTGGAATTAGACTCTGGTAGGGGTTGACTTGCTCTTTAAGTTACATCGATTCCAATAAGCTGTAGATGAACGTCCAGGGATAACTTTTTGGGAGTGTCATTACAATCCATCCAGTGGTTGATGGGATGTTTAGCAGAAATGTTCATCTTTAGGCAACAGTGAGTGAATTTTTTTAGGCCAGGCTTGTCTGCTTTTGCTCCTCATATATATTTATATTTTTTCCCTTTGATAAGTAAATAAAGTGGGCCTTTACCCTGTTTCAGGTCAGTAGTCGCGTCGTGACAGCAGGTCAACAAAAACCTTCAAAGACTGTGACCGCCCGCATCACTGCACGGGCCGATCTCGGTAAATCCGCCCGCTCCAACCTCCAGGTGATGGGTGTGGCTCCACCCATAAGCTCTGTAGTCGTTGAACGCCACCATCCTGTTACGCAGGTGAGGGAGCAGCTTCACTATTACCATCTATTTGTTTTCAAATCTACAGTTTTGAACTAACTTTTCTCCATTCAGCTGACCGTGGGACAGGCCACAGCTGCCAAGTTTCCTCGATCGTCCAAGCAGAGCCACACCTCTGCGGCAGCCAGAGGCTCCTCCAGAACCCACACCAACACGTGTCATGTACACTCCATCAAAGTAGTTGACTGATCACATATTTGCAATGTCTAAATTCAGAATTTACTGTATTAAATGTGAAATTATCCGGATTTGTTGTTTTATCAAAGCAATAACCGAACTGAATCTTGTCCTCTAAATAACAAATCCATTAAATTAGGCTTCTTTTTTTTCTAAAGCTGTGGGTGTTTCTCAGGAAAGTAGAACATGCTTTGTTATTATTACTGATTTAAATGTTTGGAATAGCAAAAATGAGGGTTTTAAATTAAGCATGATCAAAAGTGTGCTGTAAAATCAAATATTTTATTTACTAAACCAAACTCTTGTTTTTAATAAATTTATTTTACTGCAGATTTACTCTATGAATGATGATTGTGTAGGTAGAGTTTTTACATCGCAGTTCTTCCTCATGAAACTCTGCAGCTTTTGCTGCTGATGTTCTCGTCCTCCGTTCGTATTTTGTCTGTGAAGAGAAAAAACACACACCAAATGTTTTATGTTTGTTAATTTTGTTTTTTCGTGTGAGAAATGAAATGACCTGCTGCCCTCCCGTTCCCGGTGTGGACGAGGGCCTGGTAGAGTTCTTTAGCTGGACTCCTCTGAGTCAGCTCCTCCCCGTGCAGCCAGATGAGCAGCATCCTGTTGCCGTGTTCTTTATAGCTGCGCTGACCTGTAGACGCATGTATAATTACTTTAAAACATCCATCTCATAGACAAGTTTCCAGGATGCAACATTAAAAATTATTCAGATTGTCTCATTTTACCCGTCCACTGCTCCGAAATAGCAGAAACCTGCTCCTTAGTGAAGCCCCAGTGCTCTGCTAGTCGTTTCCAGTCTCCTGCTTTCAGAAGCTCGTACGCCAGGCGCCAGGCAATCGACCGGAGCTGCTTGGTCTCATGGCGGTGGTCAAGTTTAAACGTTAGCGGATATTCGCTGTGAACACTTTCATTAAGCTCCGGGTTGGCCTGAAAGGGCAATTAAATCATGTCAGAAGAATGATAAAGGCCACCAGCCCCAGAGACACAGCAGAACTATCAGCAGCACACATGATTAATAATAAGGATGCCAGAGCTAAGCATTTTTATGATCAATACTCTCAGGGAATCGTGCATATCTTTAATTACATTGGTGGTAAATTGTCTGTCAAATATTTCTGGGTTTCAAGTCTTCTTAAAGGGGATTGATTAATGTTATTAGAAGGGAATTTGCTAATCATGACTGTGGTGTTGGGAAATAATTTTTTTTACGGTGACTGAATTGTTACAAGCTCAGGTCACGATGGTGTTCGAGTGTCCTCACTCACCTGTCTCCACGCGTAGTATCGCTCTGCTTTGATGATCATGTCCACAATAATCACCTCGTTTGCTCTGGCTGCCACACCCAGAGCCGTCTTGCCCTGCTGCTCCAAATCCAGCATACAAAATCAGATTAACAAAGTGAATTACACGGCTATGATACAATTTCTGCTTCGTGATTAGATTCTCTTATATATTAATGCATTTTGCTGATGTTATGGCAGAAATTAATCACATCTCTGTGGTTGCCGCATTTTGGATTGCTTACAGTTAATTTATATGAGAACAACGTTAAAAACAATAAGAATACTCAACTCTGTCGCACAGTGTTAGATTCATGCCGGCTTTAAGGAGCATTTCCACAACTTCAGTCCTGCCGGACTCTGCAGCAAGGTGCAAAGCAGTCTGGGACGTCTAACAGTGCACAATACAAGAGAGCCTGTTTATCATTAATATGTTGGCTGATTTTACCACGTGAGGTTTGACTGTACCTTGTCTGTGACGTTAATGTTGCAGCCGGCTGCTAAAAGAGAATGAATTACGGGAAGGTGACTGTTCTTCACTGCTAGGTGGAGAGGTGCATTCAGGTGCTGAAAACAAACATTTTCTGTCACATTACATGTCACATTTTCCATGTCTCTGCTTCAGCACACCTGATTTGCATATTTGCATTGTCTCCTCAGGAGGACATTGAGTGCTGCAGATGCCTGTTAATCACTTATTTATTTAAGTCAGGTGTGCGGCAGCAGGGAAACACCGGTGTTTGAAAAGGCAACATGGCGAACATGCAGAGCAGGGTGTCCTGAGGACCGGAATTCAGAAACACTGCATGACATCATCCTTGGACTAAAAGCGTTCATGTTAAAACGTGCTCTGATAAAGCATTCACACTCTTGGATATTTCTTCAGCTTTTACATTTCTGCAGGCCTTTGTGTTCATTCTGATCAGCAGAGATTTTCTACTTAGAACTCTCCCATGGAGGTACATTTTTCAGCCTATCAACATGGCTGACCTTAACCCCCTCAACCTACACACACAAGCTGCTATAAGCTGAGAAGCTCTGATATCTAAGAAGGAGCTCAGAGTTGAGCTGCTGCTTCTCTATTATCAGTCACTGTCCTCCAGGTGATAGTTTTATGCTAATTTTCTCGTTTGTGACATCACAAATAGGAAATATTTTTAATGGCTTGCTTTAGGCACACAATTCCTATAACAAAACACTGACAGAAAACAGATGGATTTAATTTTTTTCGGGTTTGGAGTGTTCATAGAGGCAGGAGAAACCCATATTGCAGAACAAAAGGTTGCAGAAGGTGAGATTTTTTATAACGTGGACCCTTTAATTCCTGGCCTGGCTGTGGCTACCGAAACTGAACTCTGCTTTTTAAATGTGACTAATCTTATTTGATTCCTGATTTAAAAGGTGGGGCACTTTCTTTTTCACATAGAGCTAGGCTGTTTTTGGATAGGTTTGTTCCATGAATAAGTTCACTTTAAAGCTGCATTTTGAGTTATTTCTGTCTGATGTTGAAATTTGTTGATCCTAAACATCTAAATGTGACCAAAAAAGATGCAAAAACAGAAAAATGTTTGTAAGGGGGCAAATACCTTTTCCATAGACCTGTATGAGAGATCTGTGGTAAAAAGGGAAATGGACACCAGGCTGGTTTCTGTTTGCTCACCTGATTTTTAAAATCTGTGTGGGCGTGGTACTCTAGGAGGAGCTGAACTAGAGAAGTGTCGCCTCTTTCAGAGACGGGATGAAGAGCGCTGCATTTGGCCTGCAAAAAACAAGAGTCCAGCTTGAGTTTTATTTATCACTTGCGTTTTGTAATGTATGCATTAACTACAAATGTGGCCAGCAGGGCAGGGATGTGTGTGGTTAATCTGTACCACTGTGAGGATGTTGGGGTCACAGCCAGCCTCCAGCAGGGCCAGGACACATTCTTCTTGACCTTTGTCTGCAGCCTGGTACAAAGCTGTCTCACCGTCCTACAATACAGAAATCAGTCAGATCACAGGTTGGGTTTTTAAAGCATCCAGAACATGTTTGCTACATTCTAATTAATCCCAACCCACATCCAGGAGGAATTATCTACGGAGCACAAACCAAACAGCGACGGAGAGGATGTTTACACTGATTGTCTACCGTATTGACTTCATCCCGAGTATCAAAGCTCTGCAGCAGCAGTTGTACAGCATCCAAGTGGCCGTTCCTGGCAGCTAAGTGCAGAGGCGTGTCCCCTCTCTGGCAGAAGGGAGGGAGGGAAACCACACACATCAAAGAGTGTTTGACTTTGAGCTTTCTTGCAGCCGTGATCCAGAAAAATACACTCAGGTGCGTGAGACTCAACAGTTTTATTTCTACTGTAAAGGATTTAACCAAAATCACGCTCAGACCTTGTTGGGCTTCATTGTGGCCATGTTGTGGGGCTCCATCAGTGTGTTTAACATTTGAACACACCCATGCTCTGCTGCCAGCGCAAAGGGACGGCATTCTGACTGAAATGAGATTTAAGGTTCAGACACTTGCTACGCTTTTTAGTCTTCTCGCAGTTTATTCAAGAAGTGGTACCAAACACACACCTGATCATCTCTGTCTAATTCTCTCATCTGCAGATCGTTAATAATGTACTCTACAATTTCAGAGTGGTCGTTGATGGCAGCGCAGTGCAAAATGTTTAGTCCTTCCTGAAACAGAAAGATTATTACAATTCTTTCAAATTAGCTACATTCCCCAACATGATCTCTAAACAGTTTGGGTAAATGAATAACTTTTATTAGAAATGTGTTTTTGTTCATTAGAATTTTGATTTTACTTCATTTTCAATCTTCTGTTCAGCTCCAACCTGCACCAACAACTTCATGATGTCCAAACTGCCAAACCAGGCAGCTAGATGAAGGGGGGCCACGCCGTACTGTCAGGAAAATAAAATACACCATATAATTTACCACTGAAGTTGGTGTTCATGCCTTCAGCTTTTTGAATCATCTTCACCTTGTCTTTCTGATCCACCTTGACCCGGCGCTGCAGAAGAAGCTGAACAGCTTCTTTGTTTTTGCCAGCCACTGCAAAGTGGAGGGCTGTCCTGTTGTGCTGTGGAGTTACATTTAAAAATAGCATAAATCTTTTTACTGCTTTCTATCAAGATGCTGTTTTTCAGTGGTACTGTGTGAGTTAGGGAAATGAACTTGGTATTTGCCCCACCACATTCCTTGCATTGATGTTAAGACCCTTTCCAAGACGCTTCATGGTCTCCACGTCATTCCTCTTGGCTGCCTCGATAAACTCCTTCTCCGTTTCGAGTACTGTGTGACACAGTGAATGACTTTTGCATGGATGTTTAGATTATTTTATGTAAAAAAATAAACTTTCACAAGGTCAAATACAAAATTAATGTCAGGACTTCCTGTAAAAATGACGTGCAAATAAAACAGTCACGGTACGAGGACCAGTACACTCTCTCTCAAACCAAGAGTTACTAAGAATTCAACAGGTTGATGGTCTGGAGCGTACAGGTGTGTGTTAACAGAAGGAAGACAGCAATGACTCTAGCAAACTATAGGATCGTTTATGAGGCTGTTCAATAAAATTTATTCTTCCACGTAAAGAAAGATTATTTAAGTTTTTATAAAAATTCTCGACAGCTTCCATCTGGTGTGTATCCAAAAATACATTTAAATTACATTAAAAAAACACACCCGTCAGACTCGTTGGTCATTCTAAACAGATAAGCAGTAAAATGAAGTTGAAGATGTTTGTGAATGTGAGACTTAAACGTCTCATGTGTGAAGCGCTGTAGAGGGCTGATGGGGTTTGGGATTGTTCAGATGGTAAATGGCCTGTATTACATACTAGTGTCCTGGAAACCCCCCGAAGGCACTTTACAGCACAATCAGTCATTCACCCACGCACACACACTCACACCCTGGTGCAATGTGTCTTGCCCAAAGACACTATTAGTAACAGACTGAGTGGGACTCGAATCTGCAACCTTCTGAACACTGGGCAGACACTTGACTCCTCTGCCACCGTCGCTACAGGACCATAAATCAAAGGCTTTTACAGTCAAACATCTGTCAAACAGCTGAAACTTTGACAAAACTCATGCAGCAGGACAAAAATACTCAAACACACAACAGAGGGGTAGTTAGGAGCAGACCAGAGCGGGGCATTAAAGCAACCCTCATTGTTGTAAAGACAGGAAGGTCAAAAATCATACAGAATGTTCTCAAGGGGGCTCTGATGAATAAGCGGTTTGCTGTCTCACATTCTGACTTTTGATTTTCACTCAAATCTGAGTTTTTATTCATTTAATTCTAAAACAAAAGTTATTCTAGGATTTTTTGTTCATCCTGCTGTCAAACCATAGAATTAGAAGAGGGAGTACTAACCTAAACCACAACTTCATTTGTAACAGAAACATGTCCCAAAGAAAGGAAGTACCATGCATGAGGTCACTCCATGTAACTCTAAGTTATATTTAAATTATTCAATACATTTGTTGTGTATTAATTAGTATTTTTGTTTCATACTCACACATCTCTTTGCTGTCGAAGCTGTCGTCGGTCTCTTTGTCTGTTTGCTTCTTATGAATAAAGTCAGCAAACCCTCTGATAGTTTCTGTTTGTACCCATCTTTGAGGATCCAGAGTGTTCTTCTTCTCCTTGATCAAAGTCTTCAAAGCTACAACTCTTTTTTCCATAAGGAAGATGTTAACTTCTCTTTAAAAATCCTATTTCTGCTGTTTCACAGCTTCTGTTGAGAACCTTCTAACATATAAATGAAGCGACGGGCTAGCTTCTGAAGGCTGAATGTTTACTTTACCAACTCACACCCATAAAAGAGTGTATATGGAAAGAAGGAGGGATAGCTCCGGTTTATATTGTTGACTTTTTTGATGGAGGTGGAAGATTTAGGAAGATTAGCGCAGCGCTCTAGTAGAAGTTTAACTTGTCGGCTGACTGGGGTTTTATTTTCTTTCTTTCAATCTGAAACCACCAATTCACAAACAAAGAACATATTCTCCAAAAGAGAGAATTCAAACATTTATTACAATTCAATTCAATTCAACTTTATTATCAGACTCAAGGTCCACATTAACTATAAGAGACATAAAAATGATACAAAAGATTATAAACAGGGTATCTGCAGGTTTAAGGGAGCCAGATTTAAGACTTTTTAAGACCTTTTTAAGGCCACTTTGACCAAATTTAAGCTATTTTTATAATAAAATTTAAGCTATAATTTCCATATTGCCTGGAACCGGTGCTAACCGCGTCGTGAACATGGGATTAGCCATCTAGTTACCATTAATGTTGCACTTCCCATGGCGCAAACTCCCACTAGCATGCTCATCTAAAAATAGCCCCTTTCACAACCAACCAAATGTGTACGGTTCCGCTTACGCCAACATCATACACAAAAAATGCTGCACTAACTAGAAATTCACGAAAATTTTATAGAAATAAGAGAATCTTGTTTACTGGGTCTTTGGTAATTTAAGACCTTTGGAAACTATTTAAGGATTATTTGTCATTTTTAAGGATTTTTAAGGCCTTAAATTTGTAAAAGCAAATTTAAGACTTTTTAAAACTTTTTAAGGACCAGCAGATACCCTGTATAAAAGACATGCATACCAGCGTCTCCACATGGATGACTGGTAACGCACTGCACTAAAATGGGGATCAACCAGCATCTGCACAAGTCTGTTCTTAAGAGTTCTTCAATCGCAAGATAAACCTGTAGAGCCAATTCCTCATTATGGCTTGGAAGGTCCTGACATGAGCATTACAAAATAAAAGACTTGCACTACAGGACCGAGGCTTCCCTAGCAGAGTCCTAAATGCATCGTTGTAGGCTACTTTAAGCTTATGCAAGCTGGCTTTCCTATACTTACACCACAAAGGTGTGCAGTAGGTTCTAAAAAGGTGGATTTTTATCTTATCAAAACACACGTGGAATTTCCTGACCAAAATATTGACTTGGGCAGTCTTCATTATTAAAAATATCAATATAGATTTAAAAAATAACATGAAATTATTTAAAAACAATTATAAACTGTAAAATCACAAGCAAGTTTTACTTATCCTTGTGTTTAGTTAAGCACACATAAATAAAATGGCATTAGCCTCATTTAGCCACAAAATCTGGAATTTAAAAAAAAATATTTTCCAAGAATTAAAATAAACAAGTTGCCATCTTGGTTTGTGCAAGTGCTCCACTTCCAATAAATAACAGCCTTCATCCAGATGTGGACTGATGTTCGTGGGTCACCGTCACCTGAAGAACTTATCGATGGTGTTGCAGACTCCGAGGCTTTTGGGTTTTTTAGACGGGGGAAAGGAAGGCGTGTCAGTTCTGAGAAATACACACCAATGAAACATTATTAGTAAAAATTGTATTTATTACTACAGAAAAATATGAAAATGTAGAAACGCCTTGTTTTTAAAGCAATAATCGACCCGTCTCACCTTTTGTTTTTACTTTTACTGGCGTGTCTTTGCAGATGGAGTCCACTGTCTAAAAACAAAAAGAAAAAATAAACTCCTTTCTCCATCCCCAAAAAAGAATTAGACATTTCCCGAGGAGGAACACAGATGTTTCTGATCTTTCAGCAACATAAAGACAGCAATTCCAAAAGTGAGTTGGTTTAAGAGAAAACCAGGCTTTGGGTGATTGTAGGAAAGCAAATAGGTGAGAAAGTGATTTAGCCATTTCCCAAACCGGGTCAGAGGGGGTGAAATGAGATGTCTGCTTGCTGTCTGAATCAATACAAACTCCTCATACAATGTCACAGTCAGTAAACAACGGGGTCATAGGTCACCGACAACCCTCGAAATAGATAATACGTCAATTCATTCCGAAGAAATCAAACACCTACAGTTTATGGACAATTTTTAACGATGCTGTGCAGAAAAAAAGACACACCTGCTCTTTTTTTGTGTTTTCTTAAACATTACAAGTCCAATATCGCTGGTTCTGGTGGAGAATAAACACACGCTTACCTTTGCTATTTTTACCCACAGAGGGTTTTATGGATAATGTCGTCTGACCTCTGAGCTCATGCAGGACCTCTTGGTTCAGGCAGAGGTCAACGTGCCGGTTGAAGATGGTGAGGTCATCCGTTTCTTGGGTCAAGTAGCACACGGGGCAGATAAGAACCGGACCTGACTGATGCCCCTGCAAGGTGACGGGTTTCTGCTCGTGTTCACTCAGCAAAACCTTTGGAACGGAATTGTTCTTGGGGCTGTCTTCCTGAGGAACGCTTCTGCTCAACTCCTCGCCGTTTACTGGCAGCTCTTCGACCTCTCTGCTCTGTTTGTGCACCGTCTTGCTTTTTTGATGTTCAGTCTCCAGGTCGAACTCTGCGCCTGAAACTCTGTTGGGCTTTCCTGCAGCCTCGCTGAGACAGCTGTCTATGTGTCTGTTGAAGACATTCAGATCAGCGGTCCGGACTTGTTTGAAACACACCGGACACGTGAGAGCTTCTGTTTGTGTCCTGCAGCTTGATGTCGATGCTTGAGGCTGCACGGGCGAGGCAGATTTGTTTTCAGAGAAATCCAAATCTGCGCAGTCATCTCCACGCGGTTGGGTCGATGGTTCTACATCCTCCTTAGACAAGGCTAAGTTAACCATTGATGATTCGTCCCTACATCCTTCATCTTGTCTGCTTGAATTTGCCGCCATGAGCTGCAGTCTTTTGGCATGAGCTCTTTGGAAGAACGACTGCTGAGGCTCCTCTTCAGTTGGTCTTCTCCCTAAGCTGATTTCCTTTGGTTTCTGGCTATTCTGCACTTCTAGATGGCCCAAAGGCTGGGAAGCCTGGACAGGTGGGTTGGAGAGTGGATTCTTTTGAAGGTTTTGATGTATTTTTTGGGAAGATCGACCACAATCCACCTTTCCTGGTTGAAGAAAGCCAAGGATGCTTTTCTGCATGGGCGTCTTATCGTCCACGGAGATGAAGGCAGAGATTCGAACACCTGTGTGCGCAAAAACAAAGAATCCACTCAAAACATCAAACGATGGTACACAAAGCATTACAAATAGATTTGTTTTAAATAATAAGTCCATTACCCATGAGCCTCAGTCGGAGTGGCTGGGGGCTTTCGTTTTCTATTTCCATTTTCAGTAAGTCCTTAGCAACAGCAAAGACGTCCTCGGCTGTAGCAACAGGGTAGGGGAGGGTCTGCGCCCTGGTTTTTACTTCAAAATTGACATTCTTGAGCTTGAGCGTGACTGTTTTACCCTAAAAAATACAAAACAGTTAAAGCCATTCCTGTCTGCTTTCCACCTTATTACCAACACAATCAATAGCTTGGTTCAAAAGGGCCGAGATAGGAGAGAGAGGGAAATCTGTGTGATCTCCCCCATCAGTGATGGATCTTTCAAATGCTTTTTGTGAGTTCTCATAGTGATGTGATCATCTCCCAGGGGTGAAACCTCCAGGGCTGATAGTGCCCCCCCCTGTTGTCACTTTAATGGCCCTCCATTTTCTCGTGCCATCAGGGGACTCTGGCAGGGGGGCGATAGTTGTGCCAAGCTATCTGGTCCTTCTCTATTCTATCGATTCAGACACAAATGGACAGGTTAAGGTAATTGTATGAGCTTCAGTCTGAGTGGAGGTGATGCTTGGAAGTCCAGGAATAGTCAGGATGGCTGCTTTAACCTCTTTCTGTGTGCAGTAAAACTTTTGTTTTTGTTCAAATGTTTACAGAGCTTGCTTTTTTAATTCATGCCAACAAAATCACATTATTTTTGGACTTATTGGATTTCAGAATAGAGACTTTAGGCTTGCTAAATAGAATAAAATAAAAGTGCTTCTACTGTGTACCTTTAGACCTTCCTTTTTCAGGTCTTCAGCCAGATCTTCACAGAGCTTCCTGCATAGCGAGAACTGCTCCTCGGGTTTACTCAGTTCTTTAAACGTCCTATCAACATGAACCACAAATCAGAGGCTACACACAACAGGTACGTGATATATTTAGGGCTAATGATGGTTTGTCAGAAAAACGTGCCTCTCTGTGCTCATGCTTTTCCTTTCTTCATGCCTGAATGGAAGCAAAAGATAGAACTGATCGTCTCGTTTGCTTCTTGAATTTATTTTCTCTGCTGGATTTCACTAAACACATTTAATACCTTGGTATATGCGTGGATCCCAGACCCAGAGAAATCTGCATGAAATAATGCCAAGACGTCTCTGAGAACAGCAACGACAGCAGCGCCATCTGCTGTTGGAGGTGTGAGCAGGTGGTGATACCCAGAGCCTTCAGCATTTTTTCATTCACCTTCCCAATCCCACAAATCTGAAATAAAACCCAAAAAAAAGCAGATTATACTTCACGTCTTTAATTTCAGCCATCTGTCCCACATTTTTACTCTTCAACTGACATTTTTGAATGTCTTCAAAAAGCAAAAGTGATCACAAAGTCTAAATTGCTTTTTTCAATTTAGATGTCAACACTTTTCCACTGATCACTGGTATATCTGACACAGGCTTTGGGTAGAAAAACAGCATTGTGGCCTTCTGTCATTAAGTTGTGATGAACAAATTTGGCTGGGAAGGCTAATTTGAGCTAGACTTAAAGGTTGAATATGGAACAATTTAATAAAACGCAATATTTTTAATGAATAATTTCTCCACAGGGCGTTTAGAGGTGCGCAGAATGAAGGTACATCATTTCCTTCAAAAGCTATATTTTAATTAAAAAGTAATCAAATATTTATTTTGACGGGCACATCACTGGGTTTATGTTTACATCTACCAGTCAATAGAGGGCACCGTTGCAAGTTGTCAAATACAGTAAACAGTCTGTTCAGCACAGCAAGACTGGCCCTGTGGAAAATGGCGGACTCGGAAAGTCAAGCAGCTGCTTCTGAGCCCAGGAGATGTTTTAACGTTAAATCCTGTTTAGGGCTGCACGATATTAGAAGAACCTGCGATATGCAGTGATCAATACTGCAATGACGATATTACTTGCGATAAATTAAAACTGATGTCGGGAACAAAAATAATCAAAAACAAAGAAGTTAAAAAAAAGAAAAATATCATAAAAATGAGAAAATGTGAGGAAAGGGAAAATGAACAAGAAAAGGCAATCAGTGGATCCCGGGAAAAGCAGAATCAGCAGAAAGAGCAGAACAAAGCTAACTCAGGTGTTTGCTAACCATCGGAGGCGGGCATCTAACCTACGATAACCCACCCAATTAGCCAAATGGGTGAAGAGCTCTATTTGATTTGTTAAAGAGCAAGTCACCCCCTACCAGATTCTAACTCCACTCCCACTTCATGTTTAAAAAATGCAACAAATGCTGTTGCCTGGCAGACCGAGGGGGCGGAGCCGCTAACAAATACACACACAGGCTCACGACAGTATTGTGACATCATAATGTACCAGTTTACATCATAGCATACCTCTTAGCCAATAGCGGTGGCAGATTTAAATTAAAATACAGTGCAGAGTTTTTACCTGACAACTGCACAACACTGCCAGTTTTAGGCAGAATATTTAAATTTTAACTAAGATGCACTGAAGTACCAAATTATTGACGACACGTGTCTGCAGCACGATTAGACACTCGTTTATTTAGTTTATCAGCAAAAAAAAAGTTTATGTGGGGGTGACTTGCTCTTTAAAAAACGTCATGCTTCTGTTTGATTGACAGAATGCATTATGCATTATGAGTAGCAAACATTTGAGCTGACCATTCATAGAGATATTTGCCTGTTCTTTGCGAAATGCATATTGCGCATACTGATATCGCGATAGGTGTTATTTGCGATATATTGTGCAGCCCTAATCCTGTTGTAAAATAAACCTATTAGTAGAAATTAGCCCTTAGCATGTAGGATTCGTCACAGGACATGGTGCTGGCTGGTCACTTCGTGTATCGGCAGCGAACCTGGCCTCCCGAAGGCTAGAAACTTTGTTCTATTGTTGCAACTACAACCTCCACACACTAGATGTCACTTTGGTGTTTGTGTTCCATATTCAACTTTTAATGATTTGCAGTTTAAAGTTAACGCCCACACTGGCACAAAGAATGTTTTTCAGATTATAATTTGGGTGATTTCTGTCGTACTTTGCGAACAGGAAGATCCTGGATGAAGTCCATGACCGCTCCTCTGGTGGAAAGAAGCCTGAACTGTCCGTTGGGCTTATTCTTGTCACTGCACACCTTAGCTAGCATCGTGTTTGGAGCAATTCCTAAACAAACTGAAGCATTAGTAAAGCCTAGAGTGGAGGATAACAATGATTATGCACAACTGCCTTACATAAAGACTGATTACTCTGCAAAAGCTAAATCATTACAAGGAAGTTGCTTGAAAATGAAACACTAATAGAACTAATGGAAAAAAGTGGGAAAAGTCTTAAAAAAAAAGGATTTCCTCTCACCTGCGCTAGCTGTCAGCGTGGTCTTCTGCTCAATGCGGAACCGCATCTCTCTCACAGCCTCCTCCACAGATGTCCCAAACACCTCAAAAGCACCACCGGTACTTCCACCAGAACCAGGTAGGGATGGAGAGGAGGTTGGACTGTCCTCAAACAGGACGGGGGAGAGGTCTGTTACCTCCGCTTCCTGATGAAGCCGAGTCTGCTTTTCATCTGGTCAAAAGAAAGTTCAAACAACAATCAGATTGATCTCAATTCATAAAATAAAATCAGTGCAGCTCAAACAATGTGTCTTTACCTGTGGCTAAGCTCTGGGAGCGATAGCGATGCGTACGCGAGGACTCTGGCCAACTTTGTCTCTGCTCCAGGTGGGCTGTAAAATCTAAGTAGGCTTCATCCAGGCTCATTGGCTGGAAGTGAGGATCATAGTCGGAAAAGATCTCCCGGATCTGACAAATTAAATTCATGAGAACCTTGTTTTAGGATGTCAAAGAAATGCATGTCCTTATTCAGCGCCTTGGCGGGGTTTCCTCTTACCTCATCACTCACAGCTCGGTATTTATTGAAGTTCGGGGGAACAATCACCAAGTCAGGGCAGAGTTTTTTCGCAATAAAACCAGGCATGGCGGCTCGAACGCCATACTTCCTGGCGTGGTAATTAGATGTAGACTAAAAGGAAGAAAAAGGCAAAATATTTACTTTGAAATCCATGTAAAGAATTTAAATGACCACGAAACAGATAAATGATGGGAATTAAAAATCAACATGTTTTAGAACATATTTTCACTGTTAAACTCTGTAAATATAAAGACTTGTAGTTCACTGTAAATGCTTACAGTTGCTGCCTTCTACAAATAAAATAGTATTTTCAACTATGCAGAAATGTCACTCAGTGCATTAACCTAAAACTATAATTACTCTGATATTTAAGTAAATAAAAGCCAAATCAGCAGAGTATTTGTCTTGTTCCATCAGCTGTCATAAACTCACCAGCATACTCATGGATCCCACAGCCATTGGCCTCTCCTTCAGCTCAGGACAGTCTCTCATCTCTACAGCGGCGTAGAAAGCGTCCATGTCCACATGGACAATCACTCTACTTAGATCACAAGTCTTCTCCAACTCTGAGACCATTTTGTCCACCTACAAGCATTTTTCTTTCTTTATAAAGCATCGTGTTTGATAACAATCCATATAGATCCATCCTTAACCTGGCTTGTGTATTATGTGTCTGACCTGCGTTTGGGCTTTCTTCAGCTGCTGCTCTGTGATCTGAGCCTTTTGGAGCATCATTTTCTCAATACGCTGGTTCACCTGCTGCTCTCTCTTCAGCTCACTCTCGTAAAACCTGGATCCCTACAAACAAGGAAAAACATATTACTTCTGATGCAATCCAAAAAAATAAGCATCAATATTTTTAGGCTAAGTATTTTTTCTGCAGTCAGTCGTTTATTATCAGGTAAGCAGAGTGGATCTGTATGTATGCTGGGTTATTATGTGTTGTTGAGTTGTGTCTGTACCTTAGACGTATCCATGATGATTTTATTGATCTTGTCCCTGTCAAGACCCTCCATGCCAGCCTTGTTGTCATTGAGCGCCATTCTGGAGAGAAAGTTCCCTTCTTTGATGGATTCAGCTCCATTCTCCATTCTGCTTAGTTGGGTCCTGCTCTTTGTTACCGTTTCGATTTTAGTTCCCATCAGCTGATCCAGCTCGGAGGCTGGAAATCATTCTGTCCGCATGAGAAACTCGGCAGAATAATTCCGAGGCGTTTTTAACTCTAAACTAAATCAATACAGATGAGTTTGAATCACAAACTACCCGTCTAACGTTCATTTCCCTACATGTTTTGAAAATTAACGACAGTGGCAATTTTGGCGGAACTTCCGCGTACGTAATAGTCGACGACAGCGGAAGTATATTATAAAAAGGTGTGTGTTGGAGGTGACTTTATTCAAATAATTGTACTTTTGTATTTTACTGGAATTCTGTTGTTTCCTGTTTCTCAATAATAATAATAATAATAATAAATAAATAAATTTTTAAAAATTGAAAAAAAGGTGTGTGTGTGTGTGTGTGTGTGCGCGCGCGCGCGTGTGTGTGTGTGTGTGTGTGCGTGTGTGCGTATGTTATGCTTAATTTGAATTCAACTTTATCAAGTTCTCTGACAAAACCAAACAGCTAAAGCTTCGTACTATTTCACAGTTCCTCTACCACACCTTAACTCAAGTGAGTCTTTGGATCTTCTACGACTCTCAATAACTTTAGCTAAGAATGAATAAAAAATGTAAGTACTTTTTAAAGTGAAGATTAAAGGTTGAAAACAATTTTAGCTTTTTTTTAAGTACCCCACTGGGTGTTTAGAGATGTGCAGAATGAAGGTACAGTGTTTCCTTTAAAAGCTATATTTTAATTAAAAAATAACCAAATATTTATTTTGACAGCACTACACTGTGTGTTTGTGTTGGTGTGGCAGGGTGGGGAGATGGGGGCCCGGGCGGGATTTGATTCCCAGACTCCTGGGTGAGAGTCATGCACGCTAACCAGTCAGCCAAAGGGACATCCCCTTGGCCAAGTAGCCAGGGTGCATGATCAATCAGGACACAGTGACAGGACGCTCACACTGTCACATCTTCCCCCCTCTTTCCACAAGCACGTCCTCATGCTCCCGTGCAGGGTGCCACAAACTTCACATCCATGGACCTACTTGACAGTACTACATGGATCCTTCCGACAACGCCAAGTGTGGCAAGGTGGAGAAACTTGGGCCCGGGCGGGATTCGATCCCCAGACTCCCAGGCGAGAGTCATGCATGCTAACCAGACATCCCCTTGGCCAAGTAGCCAGGGTGCATGATCAATCAGGACAAAGTGACAGGACGCTCACACTGTCACATCTAGCAGCCAAGGGCACCACTGTAGGTTGCCAAACAGTCCACAGCGAGGCTGGCACTGTGTAAAATGTCGGACTCGCAACAGCTGCTTCTGAGCCCAGAAGGTGTTGTTATCCTTCTCAGAAGATGAGCAACCATAAAAGATCTAAAACCACTAAGAGTTTAGGTGAAACCTATAACAGATGGACCCAAATAAAAAAAGTTCACGTATTGGCAGCGAACCTGGTATCCTGACGGCTGGAAACCTTGTTCTATTGTTGCAACTACAACCTCCACACGCTAGGTGTCGCTTTGGCGTTTGTGTCCGATATTCCACCTTTAATCAAAAGTTTTTTCACAGAATAGTTGTATTGAATTTTTTAGATCTTTTAAATTTTGATTTCACGTAATTTCCCAGATCCAAAGTTTAGATTTTTTTTCTCTGAATTCTCAGGAGTCAACACTGTTTCAGCTGTTTTAGTGTGCTTTATTAGTCTGGCTCATTTTTATTTGAAACAACAAAACCTCAGCTCTGTGTCTGGGTTGGATTATTATCTGAGCTTCAGCACCAACCTGGGGAACCTGCTTTTGAGCAACATGTTTTTGTGACTTGGACTTTCTGCATCGTCTCACATCTTGTACATGCTGTGGCACAGAAAAATGACTCTGAGAAACATCATTAGGACTGTGTTATAGTCGCTCTGAGCAAGTTTAACTCACAAGTACAAGCTTTCCCGGCCTTTATTAGCACAGGCCTATGATTTTTATTATTTTGTAAAAGGGCATTATTAAAGTACATTTCTATTAATAGAATTTTGTTGTTTTTTTTTAATCAAGGATTATCTTTTTAGTTTTCAATATTAACTTTGACAATTCAGCTAAATAAAATGTGTTATTACTACTAAAGCTAAAGTATCTCAGTTTCAAACTGAAGTTTTCAAAGCCTGAGACTGTAAACTCATCCTCAAAAAAAGTTAGAACAAAGAAATTCTAAAACTCTTATTGTGATTTAAGTGCATTTTGTAACTCTGCAGGTTGTTGGATTTTTTTTACTCTCAATTAGACCCTGCATCCATATTTGAATTTGAACACTAACTTAATGGTTGTTTTTAGTAGATTTTTTTTAATTATTCAAAATAATTTTATAGTTTGTCACTTTTTCAATTTTGAAGACAGCTTTGTTTTGCATTTTTGAGGTACTAAAATAGACAGACATAAAAAATAACGTAGGCCTAATAGTGTTTGATACATCACTAGACGTGGTTTAAAGCATTTATTAGCTTTGTCATTAGAAAATAATGTCATGATTCGACCCTGAAAACTTTAAAGAGAAAGTCACCCCCTACCAGAGTATTACTCCACTCCCACTTCCTGTTTGAAAAATGCAACAAATGCATAGCAGACCAACCAGACCAGGAGGGCGGAGCCGCTAACAAATACACACACACACACACACACACACACACACACACACACACACACACACACAGGCGTTGTAACATTGTATGATACCAGCAAACGTCCTAGGGTACCTCTTAGCCAATAGGAATGGCAGATTTAAATTCAAATGCAGTGCAGAGTTTTTACCTGACAACGGCACAACACTGACAGTTTTAGGCAGAAAATAAAAATTTTAACTAAAATGCACTACAGTGCAAAACTATTGACTACACGTGTCTGCAGCACGATTAGACACACATTTAGTTTATCAGAAAAAAGGTTGATTTGGGGGTGACTTGCTCTTTAAAGTCAAAATTTGGATATCTAATGCAATTTATCATCCTATAAATTTAATCAGTCTTTTTTAAGACATTGAACTGTGCCACTGTGACGGCAAACTCAGTAAACACATCATGGGATTACAGTCACATTTTGCTATTCCACTTGTTCTATTTGTGTAATCCACATGGATTAATCCCTGATTAGCATGATTATAATTCAGTAAAGAACCTATTTTATAGAGTATGTGTTTCTAAAAAAGTCTAAAGATAACCAAATGAATCTTTATCAATCAAAGATTTTGTTCATGTTGCTCTAAAGCTCATGAGACAATATCAATGACCTAGAATACTAACATGTTTTTTCTGATATGAGTGGACTTTGTGAACCTTAGACTTCAATGTTTTTGGTGTGGCTGTAAACAACAGACCAAAGAGTCAAGCAAAAGCAGTTTTTATTATTATTATTACACATTACTTCAACTTATTTCTATACAGACACACATACCATCTTCTGTTTCCTGTGATGTACAGCAAAGCAACAAAATAAGAAACCCTATCAAAAAATACACTACACAAGAAATATCAAAATTTCCATTAAAACATAACCAGACACTAAGAAACGTAAAACATGGGAAAACAATGTTAGAAAACATGTTTTTAAGACAGATAAAAGAAAAGTGACCTGCTCAGCTAAAATTCTTATTTCCGTTTTTTAAATGCGCCAAAGTCATTGCAAGTGACACAATCGTTTTTCCATTAATTT
This sequence comes from Nothobranchius furzeri, assembly GCF_043380555.1. Lineage (NCBI taxonomy): Eukaryota > Metazoa > Chordata > Actinopteri > Cyprinodontiformes > Nothobranchiidae > Nothobranchius > Nothobranchius furzeri. The sequence goes on from NC_091757.1 coordinate 44,366,345, forward strand.
GAAAACATTGTAATTAAATGTATTTATCTTAAAATTATACCAGTCTGAAAATATATGGTTTTGAATTCTGATACAAACCAACCACTGCTGGTACTTTTATTTTGAAGATGTTGTACACTGTTTCCGATCGTTTTTCCATTAATTTGAAAACATTGTAATTAAATGTATTCGTCTTAAAATTATACTGGTCTGAAAATACATGGTTTTGAATTCTGATACAAACCAACCACTGCTGGTACTTTTGGTTTGAAGATTTTTTACACTGTTTCCGGTTTAACTATAAAACCGTTAGCTTGATTTTTTTACGCAGCAGGTACACAGTAAAGCGTGGTTCTAGCCCCTCCCCCCCGTAAAGCTTCTCAGTTCTGCTACTGCTAGCTCAACCGCGGAACTACAGCAGAGGCTCGCTCCCTCCGTTGCTGTTCACTGGTAGGTTGAAGTTTAGACGCAGTTTTGACACGGAAACCTTTATTTGAACGTGATTACTTTCGGCTTCGTTTGCTAAAACATTTACGTGCAACATACAAGTTAAAGTTACCGTGAGCTAGTTGCGTAGTTTTCCAGCTAACTAAGTTAGCTAGGCTTGTTTGTATTCGACATCAGTTTCAAAACAAAGCCCGCAAAAACTAAGACCGTGATATTCAACTGTCAACGCCAGGGGAACTTGTTAAAAGAAGCGATAGCTTCGTCAAACTGCCGGAGGGAAATTGCGGCGCCCGACCTGTTTTGGACTTATAATTAATTACATGTTTACATTATTTATCTGACTTTAAGATTCGTTTAAATAAGCTTTCAGTCGGTTTAGCTGTGACGCATTGACATGATCGAGCCGTTAACTTAACTTTTTTTTCCTGTCATTAAAAATCAGATTTTAGGATTTCTTCAGATCTGATATTCAATGTCCGAAAAGAGTTCGTCATCTGGTTCAGATGAGGATGTGGACCCGGAATCCGGACAACCCGTGGAGTTTGGAGGCGTTTTAAGCAAGGCAAGTTGTGAATAACAAGTATAAGTCACGTGAAAAGAAAAAAAAACACCAGTAGATTTCTTTTCTGGATTCTTGCTTGTTTTTTTATGAGATCTGTTAATTGTATAGTCTTCTTGATCTTCTGCACATCCTGTGTCATTTCAGTGGACGAACTACATACACGGGTGGCAGGACCGATGGGTTGTTTTGAAAAACAACACATTGAGTTACTACAAGTCTGAGGACGAACGGGAGTACGGCTGCAGGGGTTCTCTATGCCTTAGCAAGGCTGTCATCACGGTAGGTGTTGACACTACTAGTAGTAAAGAAGGAAATGGAATATATTGCAGAAACACATACCAGAATGTATCACTAGTGAATTGTTACAATACTCCATTGAATGTGAGATCAGATGCATCCGTGCACAGAGTTTCCATCTAATCTGGGCGCCTAGCTGAATGTCTGGTAATGGGATCTCCAGGAAATTACATCTGCAAAATCACTCCCTAAATTCTACCTGTAATTTAGCACTCACGAATCCAAGCTTTGGCTGCATACTTCAGAGACGAGACCTGAATTCCTCCTGTGCAGGTTGAGATATGCTGAAATTCAACACTCTGGTTAAATATTCACTTCTCGTTCAACACATCGCCAGCAAGTCCACTAGCCAAAACAAAGGGTTTTCTGTGGTTTGTGCGCTTTATTTATTTATTTGTTTTGCGAAAGGATTATTTGACTCCCGGGTGGATTAAAACAACAAATGACAGTTTACAGTGAGCTTCATTCAGTAAGAGGGCTTATTTATCTGAATGAGGGGGTCATTCTTGTGTTTGTGCCTGCTGACCAGAATAACGTTCTATGCAGCAGAAGATTAGTAACTGTTCTATAGTAAATCTGGCACGCTCGGCTTTATGACACAATTCTTGGTAATCAAAGTAGCAAAACCTGCGCTGCTACTTCTCACTGCCTCGGTTTATCTTAATACTAAACACACTTTAGTTTCAAAGGCAATTGTGTGACAACTTTGGAACACAGAGAAGAGCCTCTGCAATTTTTCTAACCTAACAGTTCCTATTAGTGTGTGTACCTGTAACACACACATCTGACTGTCTTCATATGAAAATACAACAAACCAGAAGCTTAAAACATTACTTTGGAACTTTGTCTGCTCTTATCCTAAAGATTTTTCTGCCTTGTACAGATTAAAAGAGGCCAGTGCAGCGTGGAGGTGCTTACACAGTGAGAATGTTCCTGTCAGAATGAACGAGTCGTAAACTTGATTGCAAAGCTGAGCTTTATGGTCCGTGTCTGATACAGCACAGCAAGATCGAGACTCAGCTCCCTAACTGGCCTCAAACAGAGCTTGGTGCACTTGGATGCTGCTTTTTTTTTTTTTTTTCTTCTTCAAATGATCTCGAAAAACTGCTGGGATGATTTAGACATGACACCTGGCTTTGAGAGAAAATCTCTTATATTTTAGCATTGGTGTTTTATTAGAAAGCTTTCAATGAAACGTTTCACCAAAATAATGTTTGCCCAAAAAACCTGAGAAAATTACTATCAGGCTGAGAATTTGAGGTCAGAATGTGTGTGTGTGTGTGTGTGTGTGTGTGTGTGTGTGTGTGTGTGTGTGTGTGTGTGTGTGTGTGTGTGTGTGTGTGTGTGTGTGTGTGTGTGTGTGTGTGTGTGTGTGTGTGTGTGTGTTGTCAGGGGCAGCACATGAGCGTAATTCTGCAAATACAATTAAACTTATAGGCAGCGAAAGGTTAAGTCAGCTGACAGGGCAGATGTATGCTGAATGGTGCAGAAGAAGAAAATCTGACAGGAGATCTGGGCAGCCATGTATTTTTTTTTCTTTAAAAGAATTCTTTTGCAGGGTAGATATCTCAGCTGAGCGGTGTGGTCAAATTCCAATCTGAGAGGAAACGAGTGAATTCTTTGTTACACGTGTTTGGACGCCTAAGGCGGCTAGTGTGCTGAGCTGGGTGGGGTACGTGATTGTGTGTGTGTGTGTGTGGGGGTGTGTGGGTGTGTGTGTGCGTGTGTGTGTATGTGTGTTAAATAGTTTAAAGATTCCTCCCAGGAGTGGAAGGAAAGGTCATGGAGACCCAGCTTCAGGCTGGAGTTCTCTGTTTTGGTTTTCTTTTCACTGCTCTGCTGCAGCCATTCAGGGGTGGGGCAGCAGCCACAAGACATCAGTTCTCAATTAAGATGTCTGTTTATTGTGTGACATATGGTTCAGTGCGGCTGAATGAGTCCATGTGTTTCTAGTATGTGTCACTGCTAGTCAGTCATTGTTTCAGACAAAGAGTTATTAGTTGTATTTTTCTCCTGCTTCTCAGCAGTTTCACTGAGGTGGTGAAAAACTTGAGCTTTTACATTTTTACCTATAAATATATTCCATTAGTTTTTTTTATTTAATTTTCTGACATTTTTATTAACTTTTCATGAGTCCTCTCTTCTTTCCGTCTGTCTGCACAGCCTCATGAGTTTGATGAGTGTCGTTTTGACATCAGCGTTAATGACAGTGTTTGGTACCTCAGAGCAGAGGATCCTGAGCACCGACTCCAGTGGATAGAGTCAATAGAAGTGCATAAGGTGAGTAGTTTAAAGTTAAACTTTCAATAGTATAAATATCTGCATGTTTTTCAGGCTGTGTTTTCTGTATTTGGTTTACTTTTCATATTTTGTTGTTCCACAAAATTCCATTAAAATCACTGCCTAAATCCAGTTACTGTTGGTTTGCTGGTTTTTCAGGAATCAAAAATAAGGAATTCAGGATTGAACACTAATATTTGTTGCATTTTTTTTTGTATACGTTTGGTTTTTTGGTTCATATAGACATCATTTTCTCCTCTCAGCAGGCACAGCATTTGTACTTTATGTTCTGTGAGCTGGGCATGATGGTACGAGGATTCTCTCTGAGCTTGGTACTCGGGGAATGTGAAAAATCTGAGTGAGGAGTTGAGGTGGGGGTATCCCCATTCATCATGTTGCTGCTGCTCTCTAAAGGACGGTCAGCGATGCGTAGCTTTCAAGAAGAAGAAGATGGAAAAAGTTTCAGATAGCGTCAGATTTTGTCTTTTATCTGAACACTGGGAGTGTCTCATTTGTCAGATGTTGACATGCCCACTTTAAAGACGGCTGAGCTGATGTTATGTGCAATGTTCGGGTTTTTATTGCTCATCAAACATAAAAACAGATTGTTTGACAAAGTGCAGAGAAATGTAGAGAACATTTATGAATTTATTCATATTTTATTGATGTTTACTTCCTTCCAGCTAGGTTTGGGGAGTCTGTGTTGTGTTCTGAGACGTTTACAGTTGCTGCAGCGGAGAGCACCTTCTCTGAAACGAGCCATGGGTGATTCTGTTAATGCTGCTTAATGTTTGTAGTGTAGGTGTGAGTTGCTGCACGCCTCTGGTCCATTAGCAATAGTGTGACAATGTTTCAGGGTCGAACTTGGATTTTGACCCACAGTAACCTCGTAAAGGTTGATGTGACATTACAGCAGGTAGTGTGTCTGTGCTGCTCCTCAATGGGTAAAAAAGGATTTGTGTTGTGCAAAGTTTGCTGAGATGAACCTAACCTGAGTTCTGTTTCGTTCCCTCCTGACTGCCAGTGGCAGTAAACAGAGTGGATGTATCTCCTCGCGCTCTGCGCAGGTCGAGTACTAATGTAAACAAAGTCACGCACGTGACACATAGCGCACCTGGTCGTGAGTCTATAAATTACGCGCCGATAGCTACGTTCGGGTCTCCCGGGATCTTCTCGCCCGAGAAGTTCCGAGTGACCCCTGTGACTGGCAGTCATCCAGGAACTCACAGAACCATAGTTACACCGTAACTTCCGTTTTTGTATGGCTGCAAACACCCAGAAGACAGCGGAGGTTGTTGTGGATGTTAGGAAGCACACAGCCCCCACTCCCTCCCATAACCATCTCAACGTTGCTTCCTGGGCATCACTATCACCCAAGACCTCAAGTTGGAGCCCACAATCACCCCCGTCATAAAAAAAACTGCCCAACAGAGCATGTACTTCCCGAAGCAGCTGAAGAAATTCTTGTTGCCAGTAGAGTCGATGAGGCAGTTGTACACTGCAATCATGGAGTCAGTCCTCACCTCTTCAATCACTGTGTGGTATGCTGGAGCTCCCATCAGGGACATGAAGAGACTGCAGCGTGTCGTACACTCTACTAATGCCCTTTTCAGATAGACATTTTGGAATATGTGTGGACAATTCAATCCGGTTTTTAACCGGAACTGTGTTTTCAGACACACCACTTTTGTACCGGAATTTGTCCTTTCGGCTGCGTTCACAGCAGGGAAAAGTTCCAGATGTCTGGGGGGGGGGGGGTCGTTGTACTTATGTTAAGTATAACTCTGCGCACATGAAGATTCATAAGAGACCTGGATGATGAAGCTCAATGGTTAAAGGAATCACTGAAGCGGTGGGAAGCGCTCCGTCGCGCGTCTAGATGGTACCGTAGGAGGCGAGCTGCCATGGTTCGCCGCATGCTACAGCAGCGGGCTATCTAGGTGCGCACAGCGTCCCCTCCCCCTCCTCCCTGTCCGGGACTCGACCTCACCAGTCTGAAGCAGCCACCCTGTCCGTAACAAGTCCGGACCTGTTACTAGGGGCGTCGTCCGGTGAAATTATGGAAAACGTTATCCGGATGTTTGTATTCAGACACAAAGTTCTTACGGACAGAGTCCGGAACATTTCCGTTTTTCATGGCCTGTCTGAAGGGGGCTTAAGAAAGTCATTGGCTGCAAACTCCCCTCCATACAGGACTTGTACACCTCCAGGACATTGAGGCATGCAGGTTGGATCACAGCTGTCCCATGTCACCCTGGATACAGTCTTTTCCACCCGCTCCCATCAGACAGGAGGCTCAGATCTGTTCGGACCAGAACCTCCTGCCACAAGAACAGTTTCTTCCCCTCTTCAGTTGGACTTATGAATGACAATCGTAGGTAGGGATGCACCGATCAGGTTTTTTGTTGCCGATCACCGATACCGATATCAAAGAATGCTGATCACCGATACCGATCACGTGGATTGGCCAGAAATTTTCTATAACATTATAATGAGTGCTACAAACTACTTAATCTGGGAATAAAGGAAATGTAACCTAATCTAAAATGGTCTGTATTAAGGTTGTCACGGTGTGAAAATTTAACCTCACGGTTATTGTGACCAAAATTACCACGGTTTTCGGTATTATCGCGGTATTTTTTTTAAACGTGCTACATTTTCACACAATTAAATAAACCCTGTATGTCAGGAAATATTGTCTCCAGTTTGTGTCTAAATTTTGCCTAAAATGTGTTATTTTGTAATTATGTTGTTTATTTTTTTCCCTTTAGTCTTTAAAATACCAATATTTGCCCATAACTTCTTATTTTATGTCTCTTTGATGTCATCATTTTAAAAATATTAGATCAGATGATACTCAGTACTCAAGTAGCCTTCTAATCAGATACTTTTTTTACCCTTACTTGAGTAATAAACCCTATATCGGGAAAATATTGTCCTCGGTTTGTGTTCCAGTGAGCTTTGCAGATGTGGGAAAATGTCATCAGGCAGTAATAATCATTGTTAAATTCATAATTATTCTCGGAGAGAGACCAACTCTTATCTGCCCCTGGGAGTCCCGTAATGCATAGCGTCATTTCAACATGGGGGTGTCCGTGACACGGTTTATATGCAGGTAGCGGCACTGTGGCTGCTTTATATAGCGACTCGTTGCATTCTGCCTCAACCCAAATCCTCAGATCACGCATTTTAGCTAAAGCGCTAACGTTAGCTTGCCTTGCGTTGACTGTAGAGTTGTGGGTGATGGTCACGCAGATGTGTCTGAGATTTGTAGCGTTGCTGCCTTTCACAGACATTTTTTCTGCACGTGTTGCAAACAGGATAGCCGTCTTCTATAAACTCCCTCGGCATTCTTCAGATATCCAAAAGATGCCCGTACTTCCGACTTTGTCTTCTTTGAGGGATAATAAATGTCCTCCTGAGCGCTGCCGTCTCCTCCTTTGGCCATTATTTCAGCTTTAGCTTCAAGAAAGTTTTGGTTGTAAACAACAAAGTGCGCATGTGCCGCCAGCAGAACACCGGCAACTTCAGCAGATGATACAGTGGCTGGTAAGGGTCACCGCGCCTACACCGCAGCCATGGTAAACCCACCGAGATAATGTAGTTTTTTTTTAATCAAGACGGTTATTATTATTGTCAACTTTTTTTTACCGGGGTTTACCGCTACACTGAAAACTCCGATCAAAACCGATAGGGGCGCTATCGGCCGATTGGGATCAAATGCCGATCCATCGGTGCATCCCTAATCGTAGGACGGCCAATTCCAGTGGCTTTGTTTCAGTCACCTGACCCTGTGCTGTGTTTCCACTCTGATCAGTACCTACACTGTCATATATATTAGCAGTTTCTCTAATAATTGCCGTCCTACATTAATGTTTTATTGCGCTTATTTCTTATTTTTGCCACTGCATTTCCTTACCTTCTGATTCTGGTCTGCTTCCATTCTGGAGCACCAAATTATTGTATTTTTTCATTTGTGTGTTTGTCATATTAATTTATATATAAATAATCTTTTCAACATGAAGCATCACAGTTATATATTGTAAATACCCTCCAAAACGGTCACTTTCCACGTGTGGGCTCATTTCCATGCATCTTTTGTAGACTAACACATTCATTCGCTCAGGCTGAGTTTTTGTCAGGAACAGGCAGCTGTGTGTGTGCATTAATATAGGTCATGGGTAATGGGTAACAAGTCATGATACCCATTAGTTTCTGCTTTGCAAATGCAGATGTTTTTGTGCAGGTTCACTTGTGTTTTTCAGTGTGGGTGTGTGTGTGTGTCGGCGGTCAGAAGTGGTGCTACATTTGGCAACGTTGAGTGCTGCTTTTCATCAATATTGCATCATTTTCTTTTTCTTCATTGAAGCAGAATTCATAAAGACTCTTCATTGTAAGAAAGCATTTGTTCACTGGGTTTAAAAGCTTGAGCTCTGAGAGGATGAGTGATTTGTGTCATAACTTATTCAGGCTGGTTGTGGGAACAGAGCTCATCCAGATGAGGAAGAAACCTGAAAATCTAAGTAGGAAGAAGAAATGAGAGAAAAAGAGCTGAGGTATAGAGTCCAGACAAATGTTGCTCCCTGCCTCCCACTCGTACCACTCTGTCTCTCTCTTCTGCTGTGTCATAGTATACAGTAGGCTGCTTCACTCGCCCACCTTTTCAGCACAGCATTGGTTTATCACACCAACAGCTCCAGACAGCGCTCGTCTTTTCTCTAATGCATCCATGCATGCACACCATCTTCACCCCCTCTCACTCGTCTCAGTGCAAATGCTCACAGTCACCGACTCTTGCTCAGTGATGGACGGCGGACAGAGAGAACGAAGAGATGAGATGGTTTCACAGATCAGGGTATGTAATGTTTGTATGTAGAAAGAGCAGAGTGTGTTGTGTTTAAAGCATTCGTGTGACCTTGATTTGAAGCAGATGCTCTTGTTCTGAGACATTAAGACTCCTCCTTTGAGTCCCTCCTTCTGGTTTTTAAGAGCGTCTAGTGTCTGTTTCTAATCTAATTGCTTTGGAGTAAAAGTTTCCCCCTTCTGCTGTCTTTCTCTCTACATGAGCTACAGTAAGCCTGTCTGGTTGCTCTTCTTCATCTCCTCCTCCCTCTTGTTTCATAGTGAGGTGTGTCCCTGGAAAGTGGATTACAGCTTCCGCATTGTCAGATCAGAGTGGCGGGGGAGTGCCCGGCCATGTTGGGGCCAGCTAACCGCCAGGACTGCAGCGGTGCCCTGCTCTGCTTTAGCTGTTGGAATGGCCGAATGGTGGGCTTCAAGCATCTTGGCACGCTGCCCGTTCATGTCACTCATGCATGGAGGTCTTTAATTAGTATGCTAGTGTTAGGACATGAATACCATCCATTTTCCACTGCCCATACAGTAGAAGGCAATATTTTATTTGCATGCTGTTTAGCATTTTTAGCTGGTTTTGGGATAACCAAACTCCACTGCACGCTCTCTTGGCTTACATGGCTTGGCATCTTCATACACCCAGATGTTTTTGTTTTCCAAGCAGAAATCTGCAGTTCTCACAGGTTCCTGTTGTCAGTAATTTAAATTATAAAGCCACAAGTGACTGTTTTAGTTTTTGTTTGAGTGGGTGTGCAGTCTGCATGGAGATGGTGGCTGAGCAGGTGCATAGTGTTCTCATCACACACGGGTTCTCGTTGCTTTTCTGTTCTAGGGTTTACAGCAGTAGCTTATATTCTGTTTTACCTGGATGTCATCGTTACAATAACCAGTATTACATGTGAAGCAAAAGTAGGAACAGGAACATAAATGTGTGCTCTTAAATTAAAACTTACAGATTTGGAAGTTTTTCCACATCTCTCCAAACTGTAGGTTCACGATAAGATCAGTAGAAAATACACAGTGATCCCTCGCTACTTCGCGGTTCGTTTATCGCGGATTCACGACTTCGCAGATTTTTTCTTTGGAGCCTTATTCAAGGAAAATTCGCCGATTCGTGGTATTTTTCACCGATTCGCGGCATTTTTCTATGCGAAATATCAAGAAATTCCTGTTTTTTTTTCATCAATTTCATCATAAAATGCACTTTTTGTAATAAAACTATAAAAAAAACAAGTAAAAAATTTTTTTTTCTTGAGTTTTACCCACAAAAAGAGAATGTGATCATACGATAATTCAATATAGTACTGTACTGTAAATATGGTGTCCCTGCTTCGCGGATTTTCATCTATCGCGGCCAGGTCTGGAACGCATCTACCGCGATAAACGAGGGATCACTCATTTTATTTATTTATTTTTTTAGCGCTTCTTGTTTTCGAACTTAAATGTATGGATTTGAGTTTATAGAACAATTCTAAGCATTCAGTTACTTTAATTGTAGATAATTACTTTTACAACAGTTTGTAAAAAAAGACATTCATCAGACACATTTGGCCATGTCACTGGTTAGATATGAACCCGTATGGAGCAGGTCTGTTTGGGCGTTTTGTAAAGAGTCTTCAGTAGAAGGAAATGTTTATTATTTATAGCAACCAGAAAGTTTAAAAGCAGCAAAAAATTGTAACTTCATCAACAAATAAATTCTTTGCAAAAGCTTTTCCAGGCAGCGAAGCGTCCTAATGGCTGTTTACTTATTAATATTAGTGGAGGTGGGTGAGGTCAGCCCAACGATCACAAACTCACGTTTCAAATTTTAAATGAACATTTTTGTTTCTCAGCTCCAGAAAACAGGCGACAGCTTTGTGTCTTCATTCTGTTGTTAGTTGTTTGTTAAAAACATGAAACTCTGTGTTTCAGCTGTAAACACGTGTAGCAAAGTCAGGATGTGCAGCGGTGCTTTTATTTCCTGCTTTTTATTTCACTTTTTTTATGGGCTTTTCCTTTAGTAAATGATGTTGCGTTTATTTTCGGCTCCTTTTTTCTCTCTGCCGTGGCGTTTGCCTTGGTTAAAAACGGCAGGTAAATTACACAGAAACAAGAAAGGATCAGAGGAAAGATGTGCAGCTCATTGCATTTTTGAAGAGATGCATCAGTTTAATGTAATTAAATGCTAAAATGTATGTGGATGCTCCGGCTGCCTCATTAATGTAATAATACCCTTTAACACAAAACACAGAGATCTTTTGTGTGTCCGGTTTTTAACACTCTCCCACTCTTCTCACCCTCAGTTTCCTTCACCCAGTTTGTCACGTTGTTGTGATTTGAGAGCTTGTGGCAGACTCCTGACCCGACTCCAGGTGCTAAAGAAATTCCTCTCAATTAAAACTGCTATTCAGAATAGACACGTGGACACAGACTCCACCAGCAGCCTGCTGGTTTTGGTTAGGTTTACATTTTGGCGTGAAACAGCTTCAGTGGTTGTGTGTTTTTACTCTACAGGTGTGAACAGCTACATGCTAGATAATATTATTTCTTCGGTTTGTTGTGCAGGGTGTGCATGCACATGAGTAATAAAGTTGTGTCACTTTGCTGAGGTGGCAGCTATCACCCCGTCATAAGTTGGCTACTTAATGGAACAACCCCCCCACACCCAGGAGCCTGCTCATAGATCTGTGTTTTACGACGTAATGTTTAACCGCACACTCCTTGCTCCAGAGTCCACACCAGCATTGTGACAGCGTGTTAGAATTGTTTTATCTCAGTTTAATTGTCCTTTCTACCAGGGATGGCCCGATCCGATCACATGATCGGAAATCGGCCCCGATCACCTGGTTTCAGACTGATCGGGACTCGGGCTTTACTTCCCGATCCGGACTCGGATACTTGGTTCAAATTACAGGAGAGCAACTTGGTTCTCCTTAAAGGTCGTCAGGCTCCCCTGATGCCCTTAACGTACACACCCAGAAGGAGCACAAAAAGATCCAGTTTCTACCGATATAATATTATTTATATGGACTCAGCATAGCGGGGATTCTTTAGAGCAGAGATGCAGAGCGCTGATTATTCATGAACTCCAGCTGCTTCTGCACACGGCCACAATAACATTTTCTAAGTTTCTAAGTGGCGTCACCAAAAATATACAATTAACCCACAGTCACTCGTGTCTGTATTTGAGCATGACGTGTGGACGCACTCGCGCTGCCCCCGCTGCAGCGCTCATCACTGGCGCAGCCGGGCAGCGCAGCGCACACTCCGCTTTTTTTGCGGTCAATAGATCAATTTGACCTGCTAGTTAAAAAGTTAGTTGTGAGGTGAAAAAGAAGGAAGCAGGCAGGAGTTTTTCTGGAGGACTGGGAGAAGCAGGAAGATCAGTGACAGACAGGACAGGAAGACAGGAAAATAAAAACCAAGAAAACAAAACAAAGTTCTTAAACAAATAAAATGTAGGTAGATTTATCCCACTACACGTTTGTACCCGTATAAAGCAGTAATTTATCAGCATGTAGTATTTATATAGTTGATACAATTCAGATCATCTTCAAAACTCCGTCCCATGCCCAGGGACGTATCTAAGCATTTTGGGGGCCGAGGCAAAATAGACCCCTGCCAGGTATTTTAAGTTGAAGTGCTATCTGTTTTTATGTTAGACTTTTTATATTTGCAGTAAAGTCCAAAAGTGAAGAATTTATGTTATTTAGTACTTGATTGTTCAAGCTACCTCACAGAAGTGATCTGTTGTTAAAAATTAAAATAAAAAGGTCATTAAATAAAAAATAAGAAACATTCTGGAACTGTTTCTTCCTTCTTCTTTTTTTATGTATCGAAAGTATCGGATCGGGACTCGGTATCGGCAGATTCTCGAAATCAAATGACTCGGACTTGGACTCCAGGGTATAAAAACCTGATCGGGACATCCCTACTTTCTACAGCTGATGTCCAAAACAGTCCTCTGTCCTCATGTACGATGTTCATGGAGTTGCACGTTTCACTGATTAAGTATAATTCGTATTTTTATTGTTAGGTCTGTCATCTGGCTTTAAAACTAGCAACATCCTCATGTGTTTAGCATGTTTCATTTGATGCTGAAGAAAAACAAAATGGTTTTATTTCAGAAGGTTGCAGTAAAACTAGACCTGAGGCTGAATTTCTTTTTTCCTGAGTAGGTGTCCAGCTCCCGCTCTGTTCTGAGATAATTACTCAGTGTTATGTTTGATGACAAATAGTTGATCTCATTTTGCTGGTTGAGTAAAGTTTTCTGCGTGTTTACTGATCTTTGGTTGTTTTTTCTTTCCTCTTCCTGTTTCTGGCCTCTAACTCTCCTCCCACCTGGTGAACCGAATGTCAGGCTGAGTCTGGATATGGTTCAGAAACAAGCTTGAGGCGTCATGGTTCCATGTTGTCTCTCACCTCAGCTGCAAGTGCCTTGTCGTCCACATCCACCTCCTCCTTCAAGGTAACAAAAGGCCCCAGAAACCAGAACAATCTGAAAATTACTCGGCTGTTCACTTAACAAGCTGATCTGCAGACTCTGCTCAGAACCACAGCATTGCATTAGGAGTGTTAAGATTAGGTTTAATGAACATATAAGTAATCCTCCCGCTGTAAGGAAGGGTTTCTCATGACGTCTCTCTGCTCAGAAGGGGCACAGGTTGCGTGAGAAGTTGGCAGAAATGGAAACCTTCCGGGACATTCTGTGCAGACAGGTGGACACCCTTCAGAAGTATTTTGACTCCTGCGCTGATGCCGTTTCCAAAGATGAGTTTCAGAGAGACAAAGGTAATCTGTGGCTTCAGTACACACATGATTGAATATTTTAAAATAATTGGCAAATAAAAGCATTCACAGATGTTTTCTTCCTTCGTGCAGCCTTAGAGCTAAATGAGAAGTCCTGTTAGGATAACTGAGACAGGAAACCGAAATCAATACTTGCTTACAGGACATTTTGTGGGTTGTTCTAATCTCTGAGGCAGAACCTTATTATGTACGTTAAAGTTCTTTCATATTGATCCTCTGTGGGAAAACCTGAAATGTTATTTGCTTAAAACGGGTGGGGAACCCTGGTCCATCGAGGGCCGGTATCCAGCATATTTTAGTTTCAACCCTGCTTCAACACACCTGATTTCAATCAGCAGGTGATTAACGGGCTTCTGCAGAGCTTGATGAGCTGCTGAACAGGTGAATCAACCACGGAATCAGAAGTGTTGGAGCAAAGACATGCAGGACACCGGCCCTCGAGTACCAGGGTTCCCCAATCCTGGCTTAAAAGGTATAAATCAGTTTCCAAATGAGCTGTTTTCTCTCCAATAGTAGAGGAGGATGAAGATGAATTTCCTGCCACTACAAGACCAGATGGGGAGCACAATCACAACAACAACGGCAGCAAAGAGAAACGTGAGTCTGACGTCATGAACATTCAAATTGCTGTGAAAATGAAACAGAACTAACTTAGTTTGTGTCTATTTTAAAGTTGAGTTTGTTTTGTTTGTGTCAGTGTTTGCTCCTGCCAGTCCCAAAGGGATGAACGGCATTGACTTTAAGGGTGAAGCCATCACCTTTAAGGCCACCACAGCAGGCATCCTCTCTACTTTGTCTCACTGCATTGAGCTGATGGTCAAACGGGAGGACAGCTGGCAGAAAAGACTTGACAAGGTACAGCGTCGTAAACAAGACCACTCATTTTAAAATGATAAGTAAACAATGGTTTCTCTTTAGGGCCCAAACCAACAGCACAGGTGTTTAGTAAACTCACTTTACATGAGTTTTGGTGTCTCTGAGCTAGCTCTGCGTTACACAGCTATTATCTTAGCTAAACCCGGAGCCATGGGGGTGCCCAGACATTCTCTTTGCTCTGTGTTTGAGTTCATCAGACTGAAGTGGTTTTCCTGTCGACCTGTGTACGGTGAGGTTCAGTGCGTTTTGTTGTGCCGCCACATGAAGACCCGAGTTTGCACAATTTCTACGACTCTTTTGAAGAGGGATGCTCCTCCTTAGCTGGGAGGATCAGACCCAGGCCCTGTCCACACGTAGTCGGGGATCTGCCAAAACGTAGATATTTTTCTACGTTTTGGCCTGTCATCCACACGAAAACGGAGTTTTTTCACACAAAAACGGATCTTTTTAAAAACTCCGGCCAAAGTGAAGATCTGCGTTTTCTCTGTTTTGGGTGTCTGCGTGTGGACGGACAAAACCGGAGTTTTAAGGTCCGCAACGTCACTTTCCGCGACAAAAAAATGCTGACATCACGTGTGCGACCTGTGTTTACACTAGCCGACAGCATGGATGCCCTCAGAGCTGCGCTCGCTTTATCAATTGTCCAAGCGCTTTTTGCTTGTTTGTTTTTGCAAGCGGAATTACTGCTCCTTGCGGAAGACCACAGACGAAGGACGAGGTTGAGAACGGGGGAAGTACTGCCGCCTACAGGTCTGGCATGTCCTTAACAACGTATTTATCTGGGTACGTGTGGACAGTTTTTTTTTAAAATGAGGTGGTGTGGACGCAAGTTTTTGGAGGGGCGGATATTCGTTTTAAAAAAAAACCGGCTACGTGTGGACTAGGCCCCAGTCACTTCTGGAGCTTTTAGTGCGATTTCTGACCTCGTGATTCAAATTTACATTTTACTTTTACATATTTACTCTGTAATTACGTGATTTAATATGTAGCAAAGCACAATATATGAAGATAAAGGCATTCAAGTAAAAACAAGGCAACTTTAAAACGTAAATATTCTATAAAATACGGCTTGATTACATTAACAGGAGTGAATGCAAGTCATTGTTTTACACCCATTTAGTTAAAAAAGGGATTTTTAGAAAGTTCCTTGATGACTTGGGTAAGATGTTTGGATAATGTAATCTTTATTCTAAAGCTGGTTGTTTAATTATTCAGTCCCAGAAAAGTGTTGATGAAGCAGTGAAGTGTTTCCATCCTCCTGAGGAAGTGTTACGAGTGAAAAGATAGAGTCGTTTACAAATAACTGATCTGATCGCATCAGTTCCCACATGTCTATAGAAACCTGCTGTCTCTTTAAGAGTGTCCTCTCCATATATTAGTTAATCTGGTCGAGCCAGTTTTCTTTCTTTTCCATGTGTGTGTGTATGCATGTGAAAAGGGCGTGCCACCCAACCCCTAAAACTCACAAAAGCCGGGAAGTCTTTTCAGCCAGACTCCACTCGGGGAACTCTCGCTCCGACTTGTATTTGGTTTTGAGCGGGACGTTTAGATTGTGGGTCTGGAGGTCGACACAGAAGTAAATGAAATAAAAGCATAGCTGGGATTTGTGTAGAAGGAGCTGTAGGAAATGACTTCCTGGTGGAAGCCGTCGATACACCGGAGCACTGAGCTGCTTAAACACCAGACACAGAGGTGGATACCTCTACAGACATGCAGCCTCCACTTCACAGTAGGTGTCTGTCTGCCTGTACAGCTGTTAGACGGTTAAATACTGGATCACCTCCTGCTGTTTCTTTGTTTTGTGGCAAGTGTTGCATTCCTACACCTTCTGTTCTCTGTCTGGTTAGTCTGTTTGTGTCACAGTTACTTCATTTTCTCCAGTCTTCCTTGGATTGTGCAAAATTCTTCACCTCATTACACCGTGTGTTCGTGTGTGTGTGTGTGTATAGGAGCTGGACAAACGGAGGAGGATAGAAGATGCCTACAAGATGACCTTGAATGAACTGAAGAAGAAGTCGCACTATGGAGGCCCAGACTACGAGGCACGATGATCTGATAAGAACTGATGGGTCTTCCTCTGAGCTGTTCACCTGGAGTTCTGACCCCGCTTGTTGGTTTCTCGTAGGAAGGGCCCAACAGTCTGATTAATGAGGACGAATTCTTTGACGCGGTGGAAGCAGCGCTGGACCGACAAGACAAGATAGAAGAACAGGTGGGATGAAAATATCTCTTGAAACTGCTTCACAAAACCGATTGTTTTTTTTGTTTTTTATACCTAACCTATTTTTGATCTAATCTACTTATTATCACTCTTCCTGGCTCAGTGTCACTCTGAGAAGGTCAGGATACATCGTCTAGCTCAGGTTCCTACTGGAGATGCCTTTTCTACCATCGGGACTCACAGATTTGCTAGCAAGGTAAAGCAGCGTTTTTCTCTTAACAGTAAATTTTGCATCCATCCTAAAATGAAGCTACTTTGTTCTTTGTCTCAATCTTTGTGTGTATACCTTCTCATTCACCCGTGGGATCTCTCTGTATCACCTGATGCTAGAGCGTAAGGTTGGACGATTGGACGAAGTTTACCAACAGTCAGCAGTAGGTCGAGCCCTTTGCCGGTCGTTTTTTAACCCTTAATGTACTCCCCTCCTGTGACCTTAGAGGACAGAAACGGCCGCTCGTAAAAGTGGCTATAAAAATGTATACATTCATATTTATTTTGCTTTTTTTTCCCTAAATCTGTTCAACATATTCAGTCCTGCTGAAATCTATAAAAACTTCATTCATTTTGAGAATCCAGTTTGATTACTCAGCATCACTGAGCATGCAGTAATTTATGAAGGAGGAAAACAAAAACACACACACAAAAATTGGGTATTTTCCCAGTAAATCAATTTGCCTCCAGCCAGGCACATAAACGTACTAATTGTATTTGTTTTCTACACTCTGAAGTTCAGTAAGTGAGTGAAACTGTGTTTTATCCACTTATCAGAGGCCAGGTTGATCTTTTCACCTCAATACAAACAGCAGAAGATCTAAAGAAATGTGTAAAGTTTCTCGCCTAGGAGAGAATTGACTGATTTCTGTGGTGAACAGTAAAAATGACAAATTTGACAATTTTTCCCTAAAATGAAACTGTAATATCACAGAACGCATCATTATTTGTTGCAGATGTTACAGGATCAAAAACTGTGGTTTGAATGGAAGTCAGTGGAACATTTTAGTCCTCAATAGTCATCAAGATGGTACATTTTAAATTCAATTCAAAAATACTTTATTAATCCCAGCGAGAAATTGATTAAAAATTTCATCACATGCATTTTCAGCAATGGCTGAAGGTGGAATATAAACGGTTGCCAAGACAACACTGGCAAACTGTCTTGGCAAATAATATGGGCGACAACTTTCTGCCAAGAGTTCAACATCTGGGCTGCAGAGACGACATTTCACTGAAACATGACATGGATGGCACCATCTGTTGTTGACACGCAGCACTGCTGATACTCTGGCTGAGTCCTTGAAAGGGCTTGGAGTTCCTCCATCTTGTTGGCCAGTGATCTCACATTGCCTATTATGATCGATGGAAGAGATGGTTTGAATTCTCCGTTTTGCTCCCGCTCTGCACCCATGCTTCTTGTGTTTTAGCTTATTTGGGATTTGTGGCTTCAGTTGAGGTATTATTTCAGCCTTTCCAATGTTAATCAGCTGCTTCCGATTGTAAACCAGCTTGTTGCCATGGTTACGAATCATAACAAATGCTCAAAAAGTTAAAAAAGAGCAGTAAAAATCCTCTAAGCGTCACAGCACCAGAAACAGAAAAGTAAAAGGTAAAAAAAAAAAAAATACAGTTTGTCTTAAGAAGAAGAAAAAATGTCCAAAAAAGGCAAAACTTACACGTAGTTAACAGAGCTACTCCAACATGCAGCCGCCCAGAGCAGCGCGAGAATTGGAATCAGTTGCTGTACAAAAACTATTGATGCAAACAATTTTAGATATTTATAACATAACCAAGACTGATTTATAATAAATGCCCCTGGCAGAAAAAGTTGTATTTTCTTGGAAAATAACTATTTTGTGTGTGTGTGTGTGTGTGTGTGTGTGTGTGTGTGTGTGTGTGTGTGTGTGTGTGTGTGTGTGTGTGTGTGTGTGTGTGTGTGTTTAATTATAAATTGCAGCAATGACATTGAGTAATCACACTGGAATTTGAAGGGTTAAAATCCTCAAGTGATTAAAATTTTAAAGGTTTGAGCAGGGCAGAAGTTTTTTAACAGATCTATGAGAAAAGTATAAAAAGAAAATAAGAGTGTGTACATTTTATATAGCCACGTACGAGCGGACGTTTTTGTTCTCTAAGGTCACAAGAGGGTACGTTTCTTTTTCCATAATGTTCCCTTGGTGTTTTTTCAAAACTCCAAATTGAATTTCAAAATTTATCAGGAGAAGTTTTGCAACAAAAATGTTATACCATATGCGCAAACAATGCTAAAATGGCATCTAAAACAAAAAGCAAAATACTGCCTAAATAGACTAAAATGTCCCAGTGACACCTGAGGGTTGAGATATTACTTTGTGCCTGTGACTTAGTGCTGCAGATGGGACATTACATACTTCTGGATAGGGCTGGGTGGTTTCTGCTTTTGCAGACTTGTTCAGATATGATTGGTGGACCGCTGTATTTCAGGCCCACAAAGTGACTAAACCTAACCTGATTCAGTAGAACGCCCCTCGTCATTTGTCAGACCGACGAATGTCCGTTGGAAAGCTTTTGCACATCACCCAACCTTACTGGAACACGATGTGGTGGTGCTTCACTCAGATCATGGCTCTGTCTGCCTTATTGGGATCTCCATGTTGTGATCACTGAGCTTTATTCTGTTCTTCCAAACATCTCTCTGCTGCTCAGTCCCGTAGCTATTCTTCCTCCCTGTCCTTGAGCGAGCTAGTCAGCGCTTCCGATGACATTCACAGATTCAGCTATCAGGTACTGTACTTGGTAAACCACACACACACCTGTAAGGGTCATGCCAGCGCCCACTTGTTTTCATTTCAGTTAGAGCAGCAAGCATGAGAGCGCTCCCTAACCGCTCACTCCAGGATTTCACAAACACGTTTTTGTGCAGCGATGCAGAAAGACGAAGTTCCTGGGGTGATCAGGTTGTTGTGAGAACATTAACAGCTGTCAGTCTAGCAGATGGTCTAACACTGCATGACCTGAATCGGGTGAAACCTCTGAATAAACACCTTTTCCCCTTCCTCACATCACCCTTCTCCATCCACAGCATGAGCAGACATCTTTGTTTTTATTTTAAAAAAACACCCTCCAGCAGGATTAAATGATTTATTTATTTGGTTTCTGCTTTTTCGTAACTCTTTTTGCTTCATAAATTCCTAAAATTCCAAGAAGGAATTTACTTTTACTGTTTGCTCTCTAACCTGTGTGTAAGAAATCCTGATTGTTAGGCAAATCTGGATCATTTGATCCCTACCTGGTTCAAACGGGTTAAGTAAAAGCTGCCCTAACAGGAATCAATGTTTCTCTGTCTCTCAGGTGGAGGAGATGGTGCAGAATCACATGACTTATTCTCTTCAGGATGTGGGTGGAGATGCCAACTGGCAGCTGGTGATAGAAGAAGGCGAGATGAAGGTGAGCTCAGAGAAGTGTTGCTATGAATCATTCTCCTGGTTGCTAGGCTATCAGAAGAAATGGAAACAAAGTCCTTATGTTCACTCAAGTCCAAAACTGACTTGTGTTAGCGGAGTTAGGGATGTAGCAGCGAGGTGGTGGGTCAGGGTTACAGCTCCTCATCCTGCTGTTGTGACAGGTTTACAGGAGAGAGGTGGAGGAGAACGGTATCGTCTTGGATCCTCTTAAAGCTACTCACGCTGTTAAGGGAGTGACGGGACATGAAGTCTGTCACTACTTCTGGGACACAGATTTCAGGATGGACTGGGAAAGTAAGCCGACACCCTCCGTCAACATTTTTTATGTTCCAATGTCATGACCCGACTGATCCGAGCGTTCCCTCCCTCAGCCACCATCGAGAACTACAACGTTGTGGAAACACTTTCTGACAATGCCATCATTGTTTACCAGACACACAAGGTAAACGTGATATTTTTTAGGATTGAGCCGACACTCGTTACTTATTAGATCGGTGATGTTGTGGCGGCTTTTTTGAAGGCAGCTGACTGGATCCGGTTGTGTTTCAGAGAGTGTGGCCCGCTTCTCAGAGAGACGTGCTCTATCTGTCAGCCATCAGGAAGCTTCTGGCAACAAACGAAAACGACCCCGACACGTGGCTGGTGTGCAATTTCTCTGTGGACCACGACGGAGCTCCTGTGAGTGTTTATTCCGCCTTGTTTCCCAAATGAACATCAGAAGGAAACAGTTTAGAAAACATGTAAGAACGGCTAAAGAATACATTTGTATTTCCTAAGAATTAAAGAGGACCAGAAAGTATTCCAGCATGCTTTGGTGGTGAGTCATCAGATGTTTAAACAGCAGCAAACTTATTTCATAATCAGGAGATTATAAACTATAATCTCGAATATTAAACATTCAAACCACATAAAGAAGAACTTTACATTTTAATATTAAATTAAACTGTGGTGCATTCAGGCGCATCCCATAAAGGACGAGGGATTGGTTACACATCTGTGTTTGAATGGGCAACGTGGTTCAGGGGCAAATATAATCCAGGGTTTGTTTCAAGTTCAGACTGGATATTAGGACACGTGATACGGTGGATTATTGTGGTGTCAGTTACAATAAAGCCACCTGTGTGTGTGTGGGGGGGGGGGGGGGGATGTTGGACTTGGAGGTAGGTTGCTTAATATTGAGCAGCTTCTTTAGGCTAAATGTGTAAAAACAGACTAGAAATGAGTTAAAGGTCTGAATTCATAATGGATCTTGTTGCTGTCATTAACTGAACCCAGAAACTGTTTTCAAACTAATTTTTTATATTAGATCATTAAATGTATAAAATGTGGCGTTTGTGTCTTCTGCCTCAGAGTCAAAGTTCAGGGAATTTAGATTTTTCTGTTGAAGAGCAGCTTTATTGAGGCAAGCTGTTATTGGGAATATTGCTCATTTTATCATTAATATATTTAATTTATCTTGGTGTCTGTTTTATGATCCATAAAGTATGCAGAAGGTAAAACTTTAAATATGTTTCAGGTCGTTTTGAATTATTTTTAATATGAATAAGTATTAGTTGCAAAGCTTTTTTAAATTAGAAATTAGTTTCAGACCTGTTATCCTTACATAATTAAATCCTTTCATCTCAGGGTTATTTGAATTTTACATTTTTTTTCCTTCCAGCCTACAAACCGGTGTGTCCGTGCCAAAATCAATGTCGCTATGATCTGTCAGACACTGGTCAGCCCACCAGAGGGCGACAAAGAGATCAGCAGAGACAACATCCTCTGCAAGATCACTTATGTTGCCAATGGTAAGTGTCTCTCTTTAATAGTGTCCAACCTAAAGCATGTGACGTCATCTCCTCTCACCAGAGGTCACCCCGCTGCCCTGTGAAGCTCAGTGGTTAATTATTAGTCTGTCATAAATCAGCCAGAACACCGTTTGATGCTAATCTTTTGCGGTGTGGTTGCAGTAAACCCTGGAGGCTGGGCTCCAGCTTCAGTCCTCAGAGCCGTGGCTAAGAGGGAATATCCCAAGTTCCTTAAACGCTTCACCTCCTACGTTCAGGAAAAAACATCTGGGAAGACCATCCTTTTCTGAACACTCAGAGGTAATAAGGAGCCTTGGAAGATGTTTCACTCTTTTTTTATTATTTTAATCCATCGTTCTGTTTCAGGCTGTCCTGTTGGAGGAACGGTGTTGCTCTTGGAGATCAAACAATCCATTTTTGCTTTTCACTTTGAAACATCTACCTGCAGGACTTCCCTTGTGGGCGGGGGGAGTGAGACTGTTTACAGCTTTAACGCAGCAGAAGTTTCCATCTCCGCTACATTTAAAAGCCCTGCTGCCACCAGCCTCTGGCCATGAAAGCACATTTTATCAGTTCAAGAGTTTCAGACGATGTTTTTTTTTTCCAAATGTCAATCATTTGCTTGTTTTGTATAATTTTTATGACTACAGGCTTTTGAACTTGTTGGGAGGGTTTGCCTTAATCACTAGTATTACAGCTACTTGTTTTGCTGCTAAAGGAACTAGCATGGGGGGTTTTGGTAAACTCTCCTTTTATTGCCTTTTCTGCCCCTCCTGTGACGACTCCTCACAGTCCGATGGGGGGTCGGAGTCTAAAGCCTTGAAGTCTTTATATTTCTAGTTTCGGAGAGCACCATAGACACAATGTATTGTACAGAAACAAAACCGAAAACGTTTACGAATGTGTGAAATGTGAATCGACTGTTAAAAAAGCTTGAATATATTTAAAGTAGATGCAAGGAAATAGGAGATAATTGCTAATGAAATTTGTTTTAATCAGATTTTTTGACAGCTGCGTTGCGGTCGGGGTGAATCTGTTGGATCAAGTTTCAGACCGATGTTTAAAATGACCAGCCGCAAGGTCTGATGGGAAATTTTTCTCTTTAAGAGATGAATGGATACATTTAGTCTTTTTGTAGTTTTTCTTGATTATATTTATCCCCTTTGTGAGACGAGAAGAAGAAATTCACCTATTCTTGGGTCAGGTTTCAAAATAGTGGCACCTTTCAGTTTAGTTGAGCAAATTTAACATTTTACTCAATGCAGCAGCTTCCTGCTGTTTGACTGATAAAAGACCTTCTCCCAGAAGGCCTTAGTCACCAGGGTGAACCTTAACAAGTCTCCAACTTCCCTATTTACAGCCACCAGATGTGCATTTATCAGCACCAAGCTGGGGAGCGCTGTGTCAACATTTCACATCATATTACCTCACAACTTTATTTAGATTTTGTTCTGTAACATCAAACATTTGGGAGTTCAGTTGTTCTGTTTGGTTGGGAGAAAAGGAAATTGACGGTTTGGATCGTTGTTTTGCAGATGACACAATCCAGATCTTAGAAAAAAAGTCCGCTGAAGGATGCTGTTAGTGTTTTTAATTCTATTTTGTCAGTAATCTACACACTTTGTATATTTCTAAGTTGTACAACTGAAGTGTTATTATTTGCACTAAATGTAATGCAATTTGACAATGTTCTGTAAATTAAAATCATTACACAAAAGAGCTGACGAGGTGTGCGGTTAGTGCAAGTGACAAATCAGTTAAAGGGAACATTTTATGAGTTATTCTTTAAGTTATAATAGGTCAGTGGTTGTTTAAAACATGCTTATGAATTTCTTTGACCTTAATCCTTCTCATGTTAACTTATTTCAGCATTTTTATTCGAGAAAATTTCAGTGCCTTACTGTTTCAGGGCTCTGTCACTTTAAGAAAACCAGCTGGAACTGGCCGCTCTCACCCATCTCCCGCGCAGGCTGCTATAAGCTGAGAAGCTCTAATATCTGGGAGGGGCTTAGAGTAGAGTCGCTGCTCTTCCAGCTACGGCTGAATGATCGTATTTGGACCAAAATCGCAATTTCATGCTACGCGATCGCGTGATCATCAAAGCTGCGTGTTTTTTTTATTTATTTTATTTATTTATTTATTTATTTATTTTTGCTATAGCGCTCCTGACTGACCCAGGATCTGTTGTGTCAACCACTTTAGATATCTGGGGTCTCCTCCTGTGTTAGGATGGTGGCAGCAGGGGACGGGGGCAACGGTATTGGAACTGAGCCCAATGTTTCAGCCGACAAAGCTGCACATTTTGGTTATTTTTCTTCCCCCCCCCCCCCACACACACACACACACACACACACATCTCTACAAGAGCCGATAATGGCTTTGACCATTTATCTCTGCCACGAATGCCATTTCTCAGCATCGTGGGTGGGTGAGTGGAGGACTTAGAAACTTGTCCAGCACCGGAACGGGGTACACCATAATAACACTAAGTGGACTTGAAAGCACAACTTCTCATAAAAATGGATAGAATTTCTCTGATGGCACGGTAATTCAAACGAGCACGTAAAACATTGTCGGAGTTCTGTGTTAGAGCAGTTTTAATGGGAGCCTGCCTTGTTAGATAATGCATGGTAAACCGTGTGCATTTTTTAAAATTAAAATATTTGAAAGCAATTTTAATCTTCAGTTTTTCTCCTTGCGTTATTAGAGTAGAACAAAAACACATAAGCTCCTCTCGATAAAAATCCATTACCTCACAAGCACATTAACATAAATAAAACGATTTGATTTTATAATACAGTTGCTGGTCATAAAATTATAAAATGGGAAAAAGTTGATTTCAGTGTAGTGTAGATGATGAACATTTACACTACATCAGTAATTGCATTTAAAAAGTGAAACTTGCATATTGGTTTAATTCATTTCACACAAACTGATATATATATATATATAGATATAGATATCATATCTACATAGTTTATATATATATATAGATATAAATATATAATATACATAGAGAGAGAGGGAGAGAGATCTATATAAATAAAGTACATCTATTTAACATTTTACTTTCTTTACCATGGAATGTGCTACTACTAGTTAACCTGTTGAATTATAGATTCACTAAAATAATGATTAAGACAGTAAAGTTTATCTCTTACTAAATAGAATATTTACTAAGAGATCACAATCTAGCCATAGAAATACTACTTGGTGTATGTGCGTGAGTCTCTGCTCTGTCTTCTCGATCCCCAGTGAGTCTGGTGGATGGCTGCTTATACTGAGCCAGGATCCTCTGGAAGTTTCTTCCTGTTAAAAGGGAGTTTTCCTCTCCACTGTCACCAAATGCTTGCTTAGTATGAGAATTGCTGTAAAGACACTGACACCAGTCAGTGATTAGATGCAATCTGCTGGGTTCCTTATAATGATTGGCTTAATCAACTGAATGTTTACTTTGTGAAGTGCCTTGAGACGACTCTTGTTGTCATTTGATGCTTTATAAATAAACTGCATTTAATTGAACCAGGTTTACATTTATACTTTTAAATGTTTGCACCTTAAACTGTGTGTGTGTGTGCGTGCATGCGTGCGTGTATGTGTGAGAGAGAGACATCTCTGTTGGCCTGATTTTATTTTACTACCTCCTTTAGTCAGCACAAAGCCAATTTCGTTGTGCGCCTGTGCAATGACAATAAAATGATCTTGAATCTTGAACATGCACAGTTATGAGATTTGATCTCGTCATGGTAAACAAAAGCTGCTGATGAAATTCTCTTTATTTATAGGAAGCTCTTCTATACAGAATATAAATATGCATTGGTTTTACATTCAGTGATTGAAGCCATTTTTCAGAAAATGGTAAAATGTTGAATTACATAAGTTACAGTTTTAACTGAGTTGAACGTCTAGAGTTGGATAGTTCCCGATAAAGAAGCTGTAAGATGCGAGTCTCATAACCGTTCAGTTTCAGAGGATCTCCTGAGTGAAAGCATCTTCAGTCTCCACAAAAAAGTTTCACAAAACTGGTCAGAAATAAGCTACAGTGTTCCTTCATTGTCTCAACAGGTCGACGAAACAGAAATGTGCATTTGTGGAGAAAAAAGGGCGGGGGGGAAAGTGCATGTTCACACATCCAAATCTGTGCTCATGTCAGGTAACCCACCCGCCATAGCAGCATCCGTAAAGTACAAATATCTTTTGGAATAAATCCGAACTAGTGTCAAAAGTGCTGTATGTTTTTAAATCAAGCGCAAGTGCATTGTCTCTCCGCTCTAAAGGATCCAGTAACCGTCTTTCCTCATTTGGAGCATCAGTTCGTCCTGTTGGCAGAACAAACGACAAAAAAAGAAAAAGAAAAAGAAAAACTGCCTCATTAGAAAAACTTGGCCACATCACAGAATGTGTTTGGCCTCTTTAGCATCAGAATCGAGCATTCAAGCACGTCCCCTCTTCGTTCTTGGTGGCTGTGGCAACCAGGTGTCCTCTGCATTGTGTCCCTCTACATCAGGGGACGAAGATGCCACCATGAATTTATTGTAAACATTTCTCGTCAGCAGCTACAGCGGCTGCAAATTTTAAACGTCTTTCTGCTCGTCAGAAATGTGTGGTGTGTGTCTGGCCTCTCAAACAGGAAATGCTTTCGATTTCCCTCTTCAGACCTTTAGAGGTGTTCAAAACTAGATGTTGCTGATGATGGACGCTTGAAAAACCTGAAGTTCAGCAAGCTACATATACCAACACGTCACCACAACTCTGTCGGGCTCCAGCAACCAGTGGGGATTGGCGAATACAAGTGGCAACGTGGTTGTAGCAGGACATGGGGTGGAGACGCCAGGCTGGCGTGACTGATGGAGGGTGGTGATTGTCTTATGTGTCTCACAGAAGAAGATGGAGGATTTTTCTCACTGTAGAAGAAACAGAAAAGTTTTAAAAGTAATTAAAGAATTCAAGAAACACCAAGAGAGTCAGGAACTTACCAAGTAAACATCGAGGACAGATCCATCATCGCGATCCATGTCCACATCCACGGTGCTCTGCTCCGACGTGAGACAGATAGCGCTGTCCTCCAGCGTGAAGGTAGAGCTGGACGCAACGTCGTCTCTGGAGCGGGATGAGACATTCACACGTGAGCTTTCACACAGCCGCCGTCTGGGTCTAAAGCAGTAAAAGTGAGACAGCTGTCCAAACAGACCCTGAGAGGACAGAGCAGGAGGGGGAATCCTGTCTGGAGGACGGATGATGCTCAGAAAGGAAAGAAAACTTCCGCTAGGCTGGTGGGATTTATTTTATCCGCAATAAAAACAATTCCGGTTTCAGCCTGGGGCAGAGACGGCTACCCTTCTGTGATATTTGTGATGAGGCGTGACTGAATCGTTCATAAAACAGTGCAGAATAAAATTAAACACCAAATGTTTGTGTCTTTGACCGATTCAACCACCAGGTGGCGGCAAAGACACTTTCTGCACATCAGGCGACTTCCTGATAAATCAGGAATGTTTTGTGACATTTTCATGACATTTGAGTTTTAGTCCAGTCAACAAGAATTCCAGGTGAAAAACATGAAATCCTTGTGTGGAAAAGCATGAAAGGATAAATTTAAACGACTAAAACCAACAGCATGAGATGCTGACCCGTCTCGACCTGTTTTTTTTTCTTCTTCCACACAGTCTTTAGTCATGCGACAGTGCCAAGTAAGACTGTTGTTTAAATATTGAAGGAATCAGGTGAGAGGAACAATGTCAGGGCAGCGGCAGGTGACTGATGGGAGGGACGGGAGCGGGCAGGTCGCACAAAGGAAACAGCCAGAGGAGAGGAAGTGCTGGACAGGTGGAGAGCTTCTAGGAAGGAGGAAATTAAAGTGTCTGCTGCCAAAAGGTGAGGTCTGAAGGAAACCTGAAGCAGGTGCAATAAAATCTATCATTTATAACCCGATTTCACATCATTATAGAAATTAGAAACTTGCAATAATTAGTTTCAAGTGTTTTATGAGCTGTAATTAGACAAAAGCAGGTCGTTTCTGGAACTTTCGGTTTAAAACATATTCCTACCATCACGTGACTATCTCCTTGACGATCCTGTTGTGTGTGTGTGTGTGTGTGTGTGTGTGTGTGTGTGTGTGTGCGCGCGTGCGTGCGTGTGTGTGCGTGTGTGTGTGTGTCTACTGAACATTTATCTATGTCAATGTCAGAGCACAAGCGACACTAATGAGGAAGTGTTTGTGTTGGGCGTGGTCTTTTCCATTTGTTTACCAACCTTGCATCATACTTTTATAGTCACACACATTTCTACAGGTCATCTGATGGAGGTGAAGATGAGGGACGTGTACCTGTCTTCTGTTCGGTTGTCTACGTTTACAAAGATGGAGGAGGTGGAGATGGTTCCCACGGAGGAGCCCTCGAAGAAGGACGGGTTGGCAGAAATCCGATCTGGGCGCAGGTATGAATCTGACATCACTGATGAAGAAAAAAAACATGCGCTATGTGTTACAGTTTTAATTTGTGTTTATGATCAGAAATCCTTCTGAGGAAGTTTCCCGTTGGGCAACCTTTGCTAAAAATGACTGTTGGACGAGAAGAGGATGAACTGATCTCCAAATATCCAAAGATTAGAGACAAAAGAGTGCCAAAGTATGCAAATATGTAGGCACCACAGAAGAAATTAAGCTCACAAATCAGTAGCAACAATGCATGAAAACCCCGATGTGCTTATTCATGAGGTCTGACGAGAAAAGGTCAAGTGGTGCAGATTTTAAATCCTCCTTTAACCTCCGAGATTTACTGGGAAAAATGAACAAACCAATAAAACATGTATAAAATAAGGAGATATTTGACTAAATATGCTGAAGGCTCTCAGTCATCCAGGTCATGGTAATCCAAAAGGGCTTTGAATGAATGCAACTGGACTTCTTTGGTCTCGTGAAGATGTTTTGCTTCTCATTCAAGGAGCTTTGTTAATTCTGTTAATTGGAGGGCCAAACTTTTAAACTGTAGCTGTCTATTGTTGCTTAACGAGCAGAAACTACCAACGAATACCCCTTCTATAAATACCCAGAATTGACAAAGCTTTGATTAGACTCCAATACAAACTCCAAAAAGGAGAGGTCCGCATGTTCCTGCGTGTAGCTTCCACTGTTGCTAATGTTGCTAATTCTACTCCCGTAACTAGCTGTTTGCGTCAATCCCTGGGTGTATTTTCATTGGTCGATTGCAGACGGGAGTCACAGGTTTACAAGCAGTGATTTAAGACCGTTGGAGGCAGACTTTGGTCGAGAGGGTGCTGAAAAAGCTGTCGCAGAGCCGGTCACACTGGACGGCCACAGAATTGCAAATCACGTTCACGTTCACCGTTTTTTTTTTGGTCACGATTCTGTTCACAACCTTAGACCACTCCCAACCCAAGTTTCAGAACTGAAGAAGCTTCTTTGAATGAGAGCCTAAACGTCTTCGTGCCCTGAATGACTGAGAACCTACAGAAAGGTGTGTTAACTAACTTCCTGCACCACTCCCACGTTTCTCCTGCAGGGGACAACTCTATTCTGACCCAACACAAAGGTCAGATCCAGCTTCCACCCTTCGATTCATCCAGCCTCTCCCTGTTCTGAGGTCAGATTATTATCACAAGGATTAAGAAAAAGAGATCAGCTTTACACACACACAAATACAGTATCTGAGGGGATTCAATTACCCAGGTAGGCTCTGTTTTCTTTCCATTAGGGCCAAACAATATCAGTCAGTGACAGCTGGTCTCAGATCAGCGCTGAAGGGACACAGTTTTTATAGCTGAATAAAAGTGGATGTTTCATTAGCTTCAAGTGTTTGTCTTTTATTTTCATGTTTTACGTTTGTTGTGACATAACTGTGTCGGGGGACCTGCTTCGGGGGGGAACATCACATGATGTTGCTTTCTTTACCTTGTCCATCCAAACTGGCCAGGCTCCGAGCTCCCCCCAGTCTGTCCCGCCTGTCCTCCCCGTGCCTCTCATCAGCCTGCGATGAAAGGATCTCCTGTGAGGAAGACTTCAGAGCGTGGATGGAAGTGCGAGTCCTCTTTGAAGGGGAGAATCGAAATGCTGCAGAACAGGAAAAAGAAGTTTAAGAAGATTTAAAGATTTAAGTAGCCAGAAGAGGGAGATAACTGGGGAGACGTGTGGGAAACTAGACTCCTAGAATAGGTGATAAACTGTTAAAAAGAAAAAGTTTTCACATGAGCTGAGCTCAAAAGTCCAGAAATAGAACTGCTAATCACAGCAGACGATCATAAGCATGAAGAGAAGTTTAACGTTTCCACACACTGGTGTCCTCATCGGGCCAGGATTTCCTGCTGCCCACTCCTCCCCCCTCGGCTTTCACCCTTTCACACCAAACACACACGTGACTCACGCTGGTTCTTCCTGAAGACCCGGGTGCTCAGGAACTTTAGGAAGCGGCTGGCGTAGAACCCAGGCCGGTGGACCGAGACGGAGTCCTGGGGACAAACGTTGGGAGTCAGAGGATGTGGGAGGATAAAAAGCTCATTCATGAAAGCAGCAGAGCTATCCACTTACTCCATCGTACACCAGGGCTTTCCACGAGTGTTCCAACTTTTTAATGAATCTGAGGAGATGCAAAACAGGAAGAGATGATCACAAACGTGATTTGACATCTTGGCTAAGTGTTTAATCAGCCAACATGTAAGGTGTTTCTCTGCAAGAGGCCATTCTCTAGAAGTAAAGCAGCGGAACAACAACAGGAACTATTTATCCTTCCTGCTCCTGTTTTTCAGCCTGGCAAAAGTTCATGTCATCGTAGGACAAAAAAAAAAAATCAATAAAATAGAGAAGATAGATGAGCTATCGAGGTCCTTCAGCTTAATCTGATGATCTAGAAATGTGTTGTGTCTCTTTTCTTCATCTAGGACAATAATTCAGCCAAAGAGCTCCTGCTGAGGATGAGCATGTACCAGAGAGGCTTTTAGGTCATGTTGTGACCTGATCCTTTAAGAAACAACTCACATCACAACATAGGATTTCACTAAGATGAGTACCTGTACGACTGCAGGATGTCTATGATCCCCAAGTAAATGAGCAGCTTTTCATCTTTGTGCGTTTTTGCCGGGATGCCGCCCATCCTGCAACAGAGCGTCAGCAACGGTGAGAAAACAGCTGCTGTCCTCCTGCAAGGCTTCAAACGCCGTTCAGATACGGCCTCGCTAGTTTTTAACAAGTGTTTGCAAAAGGGACTCGTACACTATTTACATTCATGTGTGTGGCTGTAAACATGCAGAACAGTGAGTGTTTGTGTAGCTATGGTTATGTGAGGGACAGGCTGTGCTGCCGTGCCCTGGGCGAGGTTTGAACACGGTTGTATAACAGTCTGTGAGAGAAAAAGACCCAGACAGAGGGCTCAAATATGTGTTCATAATGCCGCATGTGTGTGTGCGTGTGTGTGTTTGTTTCACCCCTGCGAGAACAAACTCACGTGTCGTCAGTGGTAACAGCCTCTGCAGCCTTGCCGTCTCCTTGAATAGACTCCATGGCGGTGGAGTAAAGCACCCTCTGACCTACAGGTCTCCTGCCGTCTCCCCCGGCTTGGCCCAACTCACCCCCCTCCCTGTGATCCAGGACGTGCACTCCCAGCAGCAGGCTGTAGTCCATGATCTTAAAACTTTCCAGCACCTATTGCAAGAAAATGATGAGGTTTTAACAAAAAGCTTTTCATGAGCTATCACAGTACGCTTTAAACACACAAAAAGGCCCACATGTTTATTTTTCTTCCCCTGAAACACTTCCATCACCTCCGCACATTTCAGTGGAAGAAAAGAGGTGAACATGTAGGACATCTCTGTTTAAACCAGCTGAGCTGAACAAACAAGGTGTTTCTCCACAGTGAGCCAAGTGTCCACGTCTGAGGAGCTTATCGCCCAGTTTCCCAGAGACTCGAGTGATTACACGTCTCCCTAGTTCTCAAGAAAAGCTGTCTTACGGCGAGGAATGGGATCAGGGTCAAACCCACGTAGTTGGGTCTGGCTTGTGACCCAGACTGCAAGGACAGAATGTTTGCTGTAGTTATCACAGCATGTAAGCTGTCCTGGACCAACAGCAGCATTTCCCTGACAACATGAGTCCAGCAGCACCTGCATCTTCAGCAGCTGAGGAAGGGGCACCTCCCCTGCTGTTTCTGTAGGACCAGCAGCATTGTTGAGGACCCCTACCACAAACTGTTTACCCCCCCCCCCCCCCCCCCCATCTGGTTGATGACAGCATCAGGAACAGATCTTGTCTTGGAGTCTTATGATATGTGGACATCTCGCCTCTGATTGGCTAACAGCAACACGACTCTACCACTGACTGTTTGCTCTGCAGCGTTGATGTTTTATCTCCACATATAACTCGAGTCTGGAGGAGTTCTGCTGTGAGGTGGAGCTGTTAATGCTAAGCTTCTACTAGCAAAGACGTTCTCAGCCGTTTCCTGGACGCTAAACTAACAACAGCCTTCCCCGTCGTGAGCCAAGATGGGCGAGTCCATGAACGTTAAGCGACAGTGTGATGTAGATCTGTCAGGGTTTTCTAATTCTAGAGTTTCACCATCTATTTTCTATCAGAAGCTACTGCAGGGGATAGGTGTAGGAGACTATTTTCATGTTCAGCCTGCATGAAAAACTCGGAGTGACTGATAATATTTTAAAACATCAAGTAAAACATGTTTTCTCAGTGAAAGTGGCCTTTAGGTGAAGCATTAGACATATTTCCACATATATACGTTGACATGTTTTACCCTCACTGATTAAATAAGAGTATTTATTAATCTGCATTAGCCAAGTGGCATTAAAAATGGTGTAGAATTAGTCTCTGCATTCCAGCCTCCGTTTGAACAAACTCTTGAGCTGAAAAGTTGACGAGAGGGTTTGAGAAGAGGTCAACTCTGGTACCGTAAACACAAGACAGACATAACGACTGGCTTAAAGACAGACTGACTCAGATAACACACAGAGCCTTTTGTCAGCGCTTTGGCTTTTCCATATCAACTATTTGCATCCCCTCACCAGAACTCCCCCATCCTATTCAAACAGCAGCCATGTTGAATAGAGCCTCACACACCGCCCTGCCCACAGAAAGCCATTACTGTGTGTCCGGGCCTCAACTTTCCCCAGAAAACAATTACACCACCACAACCCCTGCTGGCATCTGACGTTATTTTGTGAGAGGGTTACCATTGTGTTTCTGAATCAAAGGGTAAAGTTACCAATCATGACACTACGGGGATTTGGGCTTCAACTTTTAGGACAACTCTGCTTTCATTTCAAACAAAGCTCAGTTTTCTTACAGTAAAAAGGCAGAAAAATAATTCTAAGCTTCTCCAAATGTCTGTTGCACCTCAGCAGATCCTCGCCCTGAAGCACTTCAGTCCGTCTCTGTGTCGGTAGTGATGGATTCTCCCGTTCAAACAACGATAAGGTGAAAAACTGTTTCTGAAGTGTGTGTACCTCTTTGAACAGCTTGATATCATCGGAACATCATCCTAACGTTCGCTTCACTTTAATGCAATAGCTCCAAATCACACATGGCTGCTACCGACACGCACACATCCGGCAATAAACCTTCTGTGTTTCGATTTCTCTGTGTTCAACATTCATTATTAATGCCTAATGCTGTTTTGGCATTTGTGGAGTATCAGGGGAGCTGCAGAGGGAGGGAGGGAGACTTAAAAGGAACAGGGCACAGCCTGTGATTTCCTAGAAGTGTCCCATGCAGCAGGAATGTGATTCTTCTAATCTTACAATCATCCTCCTGGGTTCAGCTGAACTCTGACCCGCTTGAATTCTCTCTACAATTGAGCCAAAACTGACACTTCTGCAGAAAAAGTACCTTTTCCCGTCCCTCCTCTCTGATCCCCTGTTGCTCAGCTTCCCCCGTGTTTTGAATCCCTCCTGGGGGTGAAGGGGTCAGCTGCTAACTCATGAAAATGCAGAGATTATGCTTAGAGGGCACTTTGCTTCCTGCTTCTGAAGCGAGCGCAGGAAGCTCTGACAACAACAAACTATAGAGCGCTGACGCTCCAACAGCTGCTGCTGAACACAAATACAACATCAGATACTTTATGCATACAGTTGTATGGAAGCCCATTCCCGCCACTCAGATAAAAAAAAAAAAAATATATATATATATATATATATATATATATATATATATATATATATTATCTCATAGTTATGACTTAGCTATCTCATAATAATGAGATAGTAGCTCATTATTATGAGATAGCTAAGTCATAATTATGAGATTTTTTTTTTTCAATCTGAGTGGCGGGAATGGGCTTCCATACAACTGTGACTCTCACACAGAACATGGACGGTTTAGGAAAAGCTTGTGCACTGCCAGGTTAAACACTGAGGAAGTAAGGACTTTGCAAAAGTGGAGGATGTCCTTCTGGCTGAGGTCCGCTTAAGAAAACATTACAAAGAATCCGGGGAACATAGAGAAAGTCAGCGTTTTAGTTCATGATAATAAGAAAGAGGCAAATTTTAATCTGAATTTAGGTTGATCTAAATTTTATCCAACTTCACATGATCTAAGAAAAGCTTCTAAAAGAGTCTGACTCAAAAGGTGAGAAAGCAACAGCTGTTCACACGTTTACAGCTGAATCATTCACCTAAAGTCTAAAATAAACCCGGTCGCTTTAAATGAAATAACCAGACAATCAGATTAGTTTCATAACAGATCTAACTAAATTAATCTGCTGTTCATTACCTCTAATTTAGGCCACTCATGGCTTTTTATTTCCTTACCCTAAAATGTGGAAGATAACATTTCTTCTTATGGGAGTCATTTAACTGTTTCCTGTACTTGATATTGGGTCCAAAAGGTTAGTCCAGTCTAGGAACCACGCCAAAATGTCTTCCTTTACAACTTCTGGAGTTAATGTTGCTTTCTTCCCTCATGAGTGAGGGAAAGCTGGAGCAGGTAGACGGGTTGGTGCTGCATCTGCAGTGAAACGGTGTTGTGCTGGTCTGTTGAGGTGAAGAGAGCTGAGTCAGAAGGCGAAGCTCTCAATTTACCGGTCGATCTACGTTCCTACCCTCACCTATGGTCACGAGCTTTGGGTAGTGACTGAAAGAATGAGATGGTGGATACAAGCGGCCAAAATGAGTTTCTCCGCAGGGCGGCTGAGCTCTCCCTTAGAGATAGGGTGAGAAGCGCGGTCATCCGGGAGGGGCTCGGAGTAGACCCGCTGCTCCTCCACATCGAGAGGAGCCAGTTGAGGTGGCTCAAGCATCTAGTTTGGATGCTTCCTGAACGCCTCTCTGGGGAAGTTTTCCGGGCACGTCCAACCAGGAGGAGAGCCAAGAGAAGACCCAGGACACACTGGAGGAACTAAGTCTCTCAACTGGTGATGGAACGCCTTGGGATTCCCCAGGAGGAGCTGGTCCATGTGGCTGTGGAGAGGGTAGTCTCTCTCTCTGCTTAGGCTGCCGACCCCGCGATCCGACCCTGAACAAGTGGCTGAAGATGGATGGAATTGAAATCTGTTGGTCCGAATTTCCAGTTTAAAATGGAATCACTGGATTTAAATTATGTTTAAAAAATGCTGAAAGTTGTAAGTTTCCATTAATATTAGTTTAACTGTCAGGAAATCGTTTTTGAAGTTTCAGAAAAATAACCAAACGCCTGAGCAAAGTTCTTATGAAACCAATCAGCCTTGAGTTGTTTTGTTTTTTTGTTTTTTTTTTACATAACACTGAGTTTTCTGTCATCAGCAGCATGAAAAGTCTAATAATTACTGTTCAGAGAGCAGCCCTGCAGACTTCTGTGAAGCCATGGAGCTTTTCTCTTCAAAAAAATTGTCTTTAAAACATTTTAAATATTTTGGATTACTAAATAACAAGAACCTAACCCTGCAGTGGTGTGCATTTCTGCTGGTAACTTTTTTAATTACCTACAAAAATGAATGGTCAATGACACGGTTTCAGCAGCACGTAATTCTGAGAGCTAATCTGCTACAATAGCTAATGTCACATGTTCCTTCCACGAGTGTTTTCTTCCTCAGAGGTCAAAAGTTTTTTATCAGGCTTTAAGGTTAAAGGAAAGTCTTATTTACTTTGACAGAAATCTAAACAAGCTCCGTGGTTCTGGACGTACCCGACAGTCTCTCTGCAGGGTCTTCATTATGTTGTTGAAGGTCTCCGTGTCGAAGTGGAGCCCCTCCTCGTGCATGTCCTGGAAGTCCAGGTCTTTGTAGGTCGGACAGGATTTCTCCCTCTCCTTCCTGGATGCTCGCCTCTTGTAGGTGGAGCCCTTCAGATCGTACTTGTAGTGCATTTTGACCGAGCGAGGCAGAACGTTGTTCATTACCACCAGTCGGATGTTGATGCCACCAGACTGGATGCAATACAGGCCGTAAAACTTTGGCAGAAGCGTGCGCGGGTTCTGGTTCAGGTTCTGTGGATTAAAAGAAACATTTAAAAAAACCACAGTTCCCTGGTGCATGCATGAGTGTGTGCAGATAAAGTGCACATTTAAACATGAGGCTAATAAAATGCGAGTTTGCAAGGGCGCACAATTTTCTTACAGGGCCTTGCTCTTGTAGCGTAAAGTTGATTCCTTGTAAGATTAAAAGCAGATAGGCGTCTGAAACCCGTCTCGGTTTAGTTTTGTTCAATCAGAAACATCAGAATTATGAGACAGCTTTGGAAGGAGGTGGCAACTAACTTGCAAATAATACGAAGATGAATTACAGACACAGGGTATCTGCAGGTTTAAGGAAGACAAATTTAAGACTTTTTAAGACCTTTTTAAGGCCACTTTGACCAAATTCAAGCTATTTTTTAAAATTTAATTTAAACTATAATTTCCAGCTATTGCCTGGAACCGGTGCTAACCACGTTGCGAACGTGGGAATAGCCACCCAGTTACCATAAAAGTTGCACGTCCCCATGGCGCAATCTCCCACTAGCTTAAACAGCTAATGTGCTAATCTAAAAAAGCCCCCTTTCACAACCAACTGAATGTGTATGGTTCCGCTTACGCCAACATCACACACAAAAAATGCTGAACACTAACTAGAAATTCATGAAAATTGAAATAAAATAATCTTGTTTATTGGGTCTTTGGTAATTTAAGACCTTTAGAAACTGTATTTAAGGATTATTAGTAATTTTTAAGGATTTTTAAGGCCTTAAATTTGGAAAAGCAAATTTAAGACTTTTTAAGACTTTTTAAGGACCCGCGGATACCCTGCAGACAAGTCGAGACATTTTCAGACTAAACTGCAACAAGATATTTGGAATGAATGCTGTGCAAGTGTCATAACATTGATGTCAAACGTCACATCAGACTCACAAGGATCTCCGCAGACTCTGCAGGCTCCATCAGCTATAAACATCCAACATGTCCAACATTTGTGAACACATTTTCTATTGTTTTCTTTTAAAAAGTAAGAAATTCAAACTGTTATGATTTAATTCAGCCACACTTTCTGCAGAATTCACTTCACAAACATCTTCTGCACAATGGTACAGGAATCTATTATTTTGATAGCTTTCTGGATTAAACCCAGCTTGTTGCATCATTAAAACACACAGTATAAATAACAGGAGGCACCGTCTCTCACCATGTAGTAACCAGGCAGCAGCCGCT
This sequence comes from Nothobranchius furzeri, assembly GCF_043380555.1. Taxonomy (NCBI): domain Eukaryota; kingdom Metazoa; phylum Chordata; class Actinopteri; order Cyprinodontiformes; family Nothobranchiidae; genus Nothobranchius; species Nothobranchius furzeri. The sequence goes on from NC_091757.1 coordinate 44,403,489, forward strand.
GCAGAAACTTGGCCTCTTTGTGCTGCACGGTTTTAATGATGAACTCATCGTCGCTGGTTAGGTAAAAGAGAGAGCCGCTGGCACCCGGGTTGGTCAGCTCGATCAGAGGCTCGTTTACGAGGGAGTACTGGGGAAGGAAAATTCACAAACAAAAGCAGTTTAATGCTCCTCAGAGGACAGGCTTCTGGAAAGCAGCTTCATCTGCAAACATAATCAAACAAAAGCACCTTTAAATGCTGAAACATGCAAAAAATGATAACATTATAAAAGTTTATAGGGACTGAATCAAACAAGTCTGATTGTTTATCGGAGATCAGCAGTAAATCTTTACTGAGCTGCTCCACGTTAATGCTGCAATTATCAAACATTAATGGTACCTCTGGACTTTTGAGCCTTGCAGCAAACATCTGCTGCAAGATCTGCAGTCACAATCACTGCTGCAGTTTATTAAAGGTGTGTGAGTGTGCGAGTGTGTGCGCAGTTTCTATGTTTTAATTGCCGAGTGGCCTTCATCACCACCTCAGGCGTATCAGTCAGTAGCTAACGCCGCTAATGAAATCCTCGCTTAGCTGCCTCGAAGTTACTTTTTGTTTTAGTCTTCTGTCACTTGTGCAGCAGAAGCAAACGTGGCTTTCAAAAACAAGATTACAGCTGGCGGTTTATGAAAGGCTAAGGGGGGAGGAGCAGATGGGAAAACGGAGTCATAACAGGATGAAGTCATAACAATATCAATACAAAATCTAATTTTGCTTCGAGAACAATGAATAAAGAAGAGCTAAAATAAAGTTGTGAACCCTGAAGAGCATTTCTTCATTTTTGCAGATTAAATTATTTTTACATTAAACATAAGTGGATCAAGAAAACCCAATTAAGCAAAAGTGGAAAAAAAGAAACTTTTTAATGATTTTCCAGAGAAAGTTATTAATCGAGTTAAATGTTGTAGTTTATTAGCCTGGCATAGATTTGAAGCTCATAAAGAGAGTTAAACTCAATGAATCATAAGAGTTCTGGCTCCACCAGAAAAGAGTCAAACAGGAATTAAATTCTAGACCACCTTAATCCACCATGAGTGGTTGATCAGTAAAGATTACTTCAAAATAAAAGCGTGTAGTAGTTCTACGGATCACCAAAAACCCAGGGTAAAGCCTTTTCTGTCATGGTTAATATCAATAATCATGACTCCACCGTGGAGACATATTTTTGCTGAAACGGCAAATTTGGAGAACAAATTGGCTTAAAACATTTTTTTCAAGCCTCTTAAAAATGTTCCAACAAAGTATAGCTATAAATATACTCTGGAGATTTAAAAAATGGAAAAAAATGAATAAAGTAGTTCTCTTGCATTTGCCTAAAACCCCCATCAACAACACAACTTTATCTAGCAACAGAACACCACTGGTGTGAGAAGATCTCCGCTCAATTATACCAGAGAAGGAGAAACAGACGGCTGCTACCACTTATAATTTAGGAAAAACTACCAGAGTCCCAAAAAGAAAACACCATTTGAAGTCACGGACAACAAAAGACATTTGGACCTAGAAAACTGCAACTGGTGTTTAGCGCCATCTCGTTTCCTCTGGCAATGTGGGTTTCTCATTTCGGTGGATGCGGACCCGAGGGGAGGGGTAAGTGTTCCTCGACCATGTTTGCTTTCAAAACCTAGCTTGTTTGCAGATTCGCCATAACATCTTTAATAATAAATGATAGAGATTAGAATGATAACAAAATAAAAGCCCGACCCAACTATAAAACACAACAGTGGCCGTTTCATGGTTTGGGTTGTGATCTGCTACACCTTTAGTTTTTCATGGAAAATGCCATTCTGAATTAAGCCCTAAAGGAAAATTCCAGAGCATGTCAGCACTAAGGTTCGTCATTAGTGAGAGTCTACAAAACTAAAATAGCTCATCAGAGTAAATCAAGCCCAAACATGCAAGTTATTTAGCCACAAAAAAGGTTAAAAAAATAACTACTTTGAAAGATTCAAACCCTAAAAGTGTTGTGACAAGACCTAAAGACTGTAATTATATATATATATATATATATATATATATATATATATATATATATATATATATATATATATATATATATATATATATATATATATAATTATTATTATAAAAGGCTCAGGTTTAAAACCAAAATTCAGTACATGTAAAAATGTTTGGACTACACCTGATTGTATCATTTGGAGAAACCGCACTCCTACAGATGCATAACAATTATCTGATTTCATTTGGCGTTGTGCTGATGGGAACAGTTCTCCACGAGTCAACATAATAAGGGAAGAGGGAGTTTCCCAGCCGAAACAGACTTGTCAAATATGGCCAACGTGAAGAGAATGTGTGTGCGTGCGTGCGTGCGTGCGTGCGTGTGTTTCAACAGCAGAGTTAAATGATAAAATTGACAGGATGTTGGCAGGAACAAAATATCACAGGTGTCCGGTGAATTCTAAGTTACATCAGCTAAGGATCTTGGCAGAGTCTGGAAAACAGACAAAATAATAAAATGACAAAACGGATTCCTAAAGTGATGAGAACATTACAGCCGTACAACATTTTTAAAGGTTCTCCTAAATTAACAGGTGGATTTGTATTTTGTATCTCCATCAGTACCCTACAGATGAATGATGCGTTGCAAAACAGGTGGAGAGAATCCGAGCTGCATTCAAGTACTGAATCAGGAGTGGAGATTGGATGCACGCGGAGGAAATAACGCCATGCTCTTACCAGGTAGTCGTCGGGTTTGATGCCAAACAGATCTCTGAAGTAGCGGAAGGCCAGGGGGGCGTAGGTCTTGAAGCGGAAGTCAGGGTAGTGATGAGCTGGGGTCAAGTTGCTCCCCTCACTGGAACAGGTGATGAAAACAAACAGCATCAGAAAAGTTGCATAAAAGCCTGCAGTGGATGGGTCTGTGGAAACCTAGATTCACCAGAATGAGGCTAACAAAAAAATAACAATAATAATACAGTGTAGAGTTCCGGGACTAAAACGGTCTCTGATTTCTAAATCTGAACAATAATCAACAACACATGAGCCACTTCTTTATTCCACAGATCAGAATCAGTAAAAAAACACAATAACCTAGATTCTGTAGTCTGGTCTGAACAAAGGAATGTTCTTAGGAATGACCTGACAAAGGCTGACCCTGTTTAGTAACTAAGCGGACTTTCAAAAACACAACAAATTCATTTGCTAAAAAAACTCTCTGGAATTTGTGTTTCCAGTCCTAAAAGTAGAAGTAGGTTAATAAAGATTTGTTTATTTGGGGTAAGTTCAAATCTGCAGATACCATCGTTGTTGTTGTGGCTGCAGACGCAACGACTTGACCCTGCTGTGCAACGTAATACATGTGACCACAGTGAAAAGTCCACGTTTTGTTTCTGAGCGACAACGTTTACCTGACACACACCAGAGGAAGTGGAAGTAGTTCGTATGAATGAATGCACGGAGAAATTTAAAGAAACAACAAGTGGGTGTTTGGAAACTAGACCGATAGGACAAACGGCAGCAGACTGAATTAAAAACCTGCAGCGAACAACAAAAGGAAGAAAACGTGTCAGGACAGTCTTCCCAGAAAAGAAAGTTTTTGTTTTGTGGTTGTACAAGACAGAAATACTCGGATAAGAATAAGCATGAGGCGATTACGATTGTGATAAAAGATGCTAACATTTAGTTTCCCTCCCAGCTGATCCTGTTTCACTCGTGTGTTCTTTTTTTCTTTATCTTTTGGCTCAGAGACAGCCACAGCTTTTAATAAACTCAAACGTGATTTAGACAAAACCACTGTATGTTCTAGCATTTGGACCGTGCTGGGGCAGCTAGCTGATGCTCTTCACAGCGAGGTTATGCAAAAACATGAGACATGTTTGGCTGTTGCCGAGAAGCAGGACAATGAAAGGTCAGTGTGCACGCCAAGAACAAGTTTGCATAAACCATACAGAGTTTACATATCCTAGTGCCGCATCTCAAAAGGTAAACCACAAACTGTTTCCGGGCAGGACTCAATTTCTCTTCCTGAAACCAGAGACGTAAGGAAAATATTCGGATTTGGCGGATTAAACCACAAGAGAAAAAGGCTAAAGGTGACCCGATTTTGTTATAATTTACCGTCTTAACAGTATCTTGACTATAAATCACTTTGGTCAAGTTTAAAAAGAAATAAAGTTTTTTTTTTTTTACTTTTGTTTGAGAATTCTAACTATTTGACAAATAAAAGATAAATATACAGGAGGTTCGTGGGCCTTAGCTAGTGGCTATTTGAAGGGAGGATTTGCTTTTAGATCATAATAAATAAATAAGTAATAAACTAGAATTTGATTCAAGGGAACAATGAAGAAATGAAAAGAATAGACATTAAAATAATTGTCTGAAAAATACATTTAAAAATGAAAGAAAGACATTTTTCTGAAAACATGCAGTTAAATGGTAACAATAGCTGGCAAACTATTAATTAAACATACATAAATATATACATGATAATTTATAAACTAATACTTCTTAAAGATAAAAAAAGCTAAATGAAGTGAATAAATGAGAGAAAAGGAAATCTCAGCAGAATAGTTATGATAAAATATTTACAAAACACAGATGTTTTATCTATGTAAATAATTAAAATATTATAGTTAAAGTAATTTCAAGGTGTGGTTGACTAAAAACCTTACTGATTATTTCTGATTTTAGTCGGCCATGTAGGCTTAACATGAAAACAGTCCTCTACACATATCTCCTGCGTTAGCTTCTGATAGAAATCAGATGGTGAAATGCTAGGATTTAAAAATCCTTACATATTTATGTCACACTGTGAATTTGCATTCATGGCCACGCCCATTTTGGCTCACATCCGCACACAGGAAAACTTTTAAAATATTTGTTTTTTTCTCCCAGAGAGGTGAGTGTCTTGGTGATGGTGACTTGGCGACATGGCTGAACACCTTCTGTTAGCCAATCAGAAGCAAAGTATGTGCATATCATTAATATTAATGAGCAATCCAGCTGTTTTCAGCCCACCTCTGCACCAGCAAACTTCTAATGACTCATAAGGTACTGATTTACACTAGAGAAAACTACAAATGTATTTAATAAACGAGTAAACCACACCTTTAAAGCAAAATAAAAAAAAATGTTTTACTATAAGAGCCACTTGGTGAAGAGTGCTGTTTCACATGTGTTAAAAATCCAGACACAGGCTGTGTCAGAGCAGCAGCTGTGTGTTTATAGACGTGTGAAGGCATAAGTTAGACTTTCATAGGATTCCTGGGCCAGCTTTAGATTATATAAAGTGTTTCCTTAAGCTGATGATGTGAAGACGGTTTGAGAAGATGCCCCGCTGATGTACGCTGTGTGCTGCAGCAGCAAGAGGTTCTCAATAAGCTGATTTCACTGCAGGGATAATCCACCAGAGTCGTTACATCTCAGGATCGTGACTCAGACCGGCAAAACTGACTTTTTAATTTTTCTTTATTTAAATAAATGATGATGGAGGTAATTTACAGAAGTGTCATCATTTCCTTTACACTGCAGCTGCCTCGAGCACAAAATGATTAGTTCTTTTTATGGTTTTTAACATGGATAATCACACACAGCAGCAAAGCCACGTGTTACCACCCACATGTGTTTATGAAGCAGCTCTCCGATTCAACAACCTCCTGCAGGTGAATAAGCTTGAGATCATGTCAAACTTTGATCTGTACCCGTGTGCAGCACCGACCTGGGCAGAAAGACGCTCTCCACCACATAGAAGTCCTGCATAAGCACATCTCTGTCCGGCTTTGAGGTCAGGTTTCCCACCGTGTAGCCGATCCCGAGCTGAATGGCTCCTTTTAGGGCCGACGACGTGGTCTTGACGGGAAAATGGAAGAAAAAACACCTCGTTAGCCTCACTGTAGCACACTTTGCTGACATGAAGACTCAGTAAATAACACCAAAATAAAAATAATGCATGTTTTGTTGTTCAGCTGTAAGGCCACAAAAGCACATCCATTTGAAAATAGATCCTCCAAGCTGGAAAACAAATATTACAATATTCCTGGAACAAAGGTTCCTTCTGTGCTGCATAAAGACTTAGAGCAACACGTTTACGACGTGCTGCCATCAGCCCAGGTTTAAATAAAAACAACAACAAAAAAACACACAAGGCACTCAGCTGACCTCTGACAGCTCACTCTAACAGAACATTATGTTCTGTAGCACAAGGACATTTTAACAGCTCAAGCCACTCAGAGAGGGAAAGTCATTTCAGACAGAAGCATTTCAAAATAAAAGTATGATAAAATCAAGTCCAGAACAACAAAATGATTCCCTTTTTTTTACCTTCTTGTATGTTTTCTCTCTGCCCCGAGGTCCTCCCATTCCATTTTCAGTTGTGGTTGACATCTAAGAACAAAGAAAAAAAAACAATGAATAAAATATGAAACTCCATGTTTCAATAGATGACATGTGAGGTGAGACTTACCGTGGTTATGATGATACTGATGTTGCTGGATGAACAGCAGTCAGGGCAACTCCTCTGAGTTTTTAGATTGAGCAATCATCAGGGAAGCCTCTACAGGAGGAAGACAGCTCAAATAGTCACTATTATTAAAAAAAACAACATCAATGAAACACCAATAGATTCTGCTTCACAGAGAGCAAACCTACATCAAAGTACAGATCTGATGGGACTGAAATGCCTTCACTACTGTTAATCGCTGCCTGAGATTTCTGCCAAAAGCAACTCCTGACTCCTGAAAGGATTGTAATAACTGTCAAATATCTGGTTAGAGTTTTGTTCTGGAGCAGAACAACTACCCTGCTCTTCACAAACGAGCAAGCAAACAAGAGGGTTTAAAAGTGCTGCAAAGCCTCAAAGTTGTTCCTAAACCACTAAACTCCGGCAGACGTGGGTTTTGGTCCTCCGCCCAACTGTTTCCCCGGGAAACTGAGTGACATAAGTCTGAGACGCTTTGATTCAGGCTTTCGGGCCAAAATGGGGTCAAAGACGGGGAAGTGAAAGCTCAAAGGGATCAGAGTTTTGCACCAGCTGCATAAGAACGTACCTGCAGGCCCCAGAACCTTGAATGTTTTTCTGCTTCGTCAGCGCTTGTGCCGCCTCGTCCTCCCATCAACTGTTGTGTGACCAGCTCTCACGCCGACTTCACACTCACACACACACACGCTAAAAGTGTGTGTGACATTCACCTCTGTTTGACTTTTACAGAAAACGCAACCATCTGACGCGCCATTCCTCTTTTTTTTTTTTTTTACATTTGCAACTAAGCAAGCTGGCTTTCAGCTTGCTTCCCACATCAAACCTTCTGTCAGGAATCTTGGCGTGACCTTTGACCCAGCTCTCACCCTGGATTCTCATGTCAGTTCTCTTGTTCGCTCTTCCTTCTTCCATCTCAGGAACATTGCTAAGCTGAGTCCCATTCTGTCCCGCTCTGAACTTGAGACTGTTATCCACACCTTCATCTCCTCACGCTTAGACTACTGTAACTCTCTTTTCATGTGTCTGAGCAGAACCTCCCTGAACCGTCTACAGGTGGTTCAGAATGCCTGTGCTCGGCTTCTGACCAAGTCCTCCAAACACGCCCACATCACCCCGCTTCTCCTCCAGCTTCACTGACTGCCAGTCAACTTCAGGGTTCATTTCAAGATCCTGGTTCTAGTCTATAGGGCCTTACATGGACAAGCACCATCTTACATTGGTGATCTTCTTCCCTACACCCCCAGCAGGTCCCTGAGGTCCAGTGATCAAAGCCTACTGGTTGTGCAGCGCACCAGACTAAAGACCAAAGGTGACAGATCATTTGCTGCTGTGGCCCCCAGACTCTGGAACTCTCTCCCCCTGAGCCTGAGATCAGTGGACTCAGTGGTCTCCTTTAAAAAGCAGCTGAAGACTCACCTGTTCAAGCTGGTTTTTGTATGACCTTCTTCACCACTCTCTCTTTATTCTGCTCTCCCCACCTATTCCACCTTCCTCAGGATCCACTGATTTCCCTCTTTCCTGTTCACTCTCTCTCTTTCTTAACATTTTTTCTTTTAAATCCCAATTGCCTATTTTTGCTCATTTTAAATATATTTTTAAACATTTTCTAAATGCTTTTTTATATTTTAACATATTTTTTTTGTTTTTGTGAAGCGCCTCGTGATTTTTATCTTGAGAGGCGCTATAGAAATGATATTTTCTTCTTCTTCTTCTTTTTCAAACATTTCCCTCCAGCACCTGGCTATTCTCACATTTATGATTGTTAAGACACTTCACTCTGACTAAAAGACTCAAGTGATTAACCAGAACTTTGTTGAAAACTTGGCAAAAACTCTTCCAACTTATGTCTTTGTGCACGTTTCAACAAGCAGCCTGTCCCATTTCCTTGTTGGAATCTAAAAATACCAAAGAGCGAACTTAAAATAGTGTTTACGCACCAATGGGGTGATTTCTAAAGAATGTTGTTAAATAGGCGATAAGCTGAAGGGTGATGCATCTCGCAGGTCCTGTGTCAGGTTTTCTCCCACACCTTAAAGACGTGACGTCCAGATCCTGTTCATCTGCTATAGATAGCTTTTTTTCCTTTCATTTCCAAGCACACACTGTCCGATAAGCTGTCGTGCTCTGATAGAAAAAACAAAACAAGGGGGGGAAAAAGCTCATTTGGAAGCCATTTTTTAATATGCGAGGTTTAAAACTGCAGCACGGTCAAAAGTTGTCTTCAAACATGAGAGCTGTGTGAAGTCACGTTGACGTGCTTCAGATAATGAAAGAATGCAGTCGACACAAAGAGGTTTCATCTCCAGACACGGGCCTCTCCTCTAACCCAGCCTCTGTTGCTATAAACACAACAACACATATTTCGTCTCTGTTTGAGATCTTTTCTTCGCTGCTTAACCTTAAATTTGCAGTTTAACCTGAAGGAATGAAAACGTGCTTGAGATTTTGGATTTTGGCCAAACAAAAAGTCACGAGCTGTGTGTCAGCAGAGCCAAATCTGGGTAACGAGGTGCTGATCCACCTGAGCCACCAGCTGAAGAATGTTGATGAGGCTGTCTGGCTCTCAGCTCGACCCTGGCCAGAGTGTCAAAGTGAATTGTGTAGATAGCCAGTCCCCCCCCCACTGCCCTCCTCCCCTTGCTCACCTGACCCTACAGAACACAGCTTGCGCTCTGACGCGGTTTCTAGAACGGTCCATGAGAGGCCAGCAGCTGCGGTGAACAAGAGCAGCTCCCTCGTTCACCTACACAACAAAGGAAAGGCAGACGGGTGGATGGACGCGCTGATATGAAACAAGCTGATGGATGGGTGATCTTAATCGGCCGCATCTTGCAGTTGTCACACGCTCCCTTAGCAAACGCCACAGGAACATTGGAGAACAAAGAGGAAACGAGGGAACACCAAAGACTTAGGTAACACAATACCTTTAGCCTCCATTTGAGTCAAATCAATGTCTCTCACCACTCACAGGGAGAGCTAAATGGGTGATTCAACTCATCAATAAAAAGGAGTTTACGCTTTGGAGAACCTAAATATGAAAGAAAATTATAATACCTGTAGTATACCTGTCGTGTTTTAGCTCCGTTGCCTGGCTAGGGATACACGTTCGCAAACAAGGGGCGTTACTTCCAGCCGTAATCGTGGAAGTAGGGAGAGGGGCTTGAAGGTGTAATACACGTGTTCTGCCACTAGATGGTGCCTTCTGAGAAAAAAAAACATTTTATTTTTATTTTTTCAGTGGCCCTACTCTTCTTCTGTACTCCCTTTAATAGACAAAGGTTTTTTAAGGTGATTTTTTCTTGTTTTTGTTTAAAAAGTATTTTAACTTACAAAATTTCAGAACTTGGATTCAATTTTGTTTTTGTTTTGCTTGAAGTATTTATTTGATGGATTATGGAAGAAACAATATAACCAAAATAACCTAAAACCAAAAAGTTGAGCTCAGCTTTACGTAATTCCAACTGTTTGATTCCTAGTTAAATACTTTCTGACGCTGTTTCTTATCCTGGTGCCACAAAAATAAACATCCCTGCTCGCTTCGTCTCCCCTGTGCGAGTCTCTGTTCATAAACATCTTGGCTCAAACTTGTCCCACGCCCTTGTCCAAACGTTTTCGCCCCACAAACAAACAGACTGGAGTGCAGATCAAACACTGGTTCTCATGCCACATCTCCTTCATGGTTCCAAGGTTAGTGCCAAAGATGCCAGTCAGTCCCAGTCGCTCTCCAGATGACCAGTCCTGGAGGGCCGCCGAGAGCCGTGGGACGTCTGGGCTGAGCTTATAATCAACTGAGGTACATGATTTATAAATAAGTATGAACCAGTTGGAAATTAATAAATCATGTTAAACTGGAATTATTTCCCACAATTAAGTAAAAACATCCGATAACGACAGGTTCAGTCAACAAGAGCAGAACACAGACACCACCTACAGATTCCTCCTGCTTTCTTTCTGACCGCAGACACAAAACTATTGGATTACTCCAGACGGCTGTAGCCAAGACGGAGAATCAATAGCGGAGCAGCACGGAGGACCTGACTGCTGCGCTGTCATGACCCCACAGTCCACAACTGAGACGTTAAGATAAGCACAAAGATCTGGATTTGTATAGAATCAGGAAAGATGCATCACCTTTAGTGTTCTTAGAAAACATTCTGAAAGTTACTTTTGATTTCAGCTTTGGTCAAATCTCTTCTTAGGGTGCAAAATTAGTTCACATTTTCTTATTACGTGCAGCATTTTCACAAAATGCACCACAAGTTTCTGTTCTTTGGATAGGGTGACTATTTCAAGACTGTCAAATATTTTGCTTACTGATCAGAAGTTTGGATAAATGCGTGTGTGGTCTTCCTTCTTTCAAGACATGCCACATGAAGGATGAGCAGCCACAGAATCACACTGACTGATCCTGGCTCAGATGAAGCGCTAACAGTAAATTAACTTCATGTTGTGTCACATTCTCTGAGTTCTGGTTCATATTTCATCTGGAGGAGTGTTTTCATCCTCCCTCTGACAGACAGGCTGTGTGACACAGCTTCAGAGTAGCGCGTGCCTGCAAACACCAGGCATGATGCCGCACTGCAGTGTTGGTGTGTGTGTGTGTGTGTGTGTTGACCTTTTAAATGCGACATGAACATTAAAGTGAGCAACAAAGAATCAGAATGAAAAAGCTAATTAAAATGATAAAATATTCAGTTCCTTCAGTGAGTAGTATACTAACATGATCACAGACGTAACTAAACCAGATCCAACTTCAGAACGGGTGTCGTCGGTCTTGAGACAGGACCAAGACAAACCCGGGTTGAGGCGTCAGCCTGTGTGTTTGAAATTCATACGGCGTTTTGCTCAAGTTCCTCTCTGCATGGGAAGCAGAGGGGAGGAGGTCACCCACTGTGTCCGGAGAGTCACGTGATGAGCCGAGGGAACGGAGGGGGTGAGCGATAACAGGGAGAGAGACGGAGAGGAGCGAGGGAAAGAAAACAGAGAGCATGTTCTCTGCAGACAGGAGCTGTCCTGTTGGAGTGATGCAGCACAGAGCTCTCCGAGAGGAGGACTTAAAGCACAGTCATCTCAGCCTCTCCTTCAGTCATGACTCAGGGAATACAGGAACAATAAGAGGCACAGTTTTCCATCTCTGCAGGCTCATTTTAAACCTCACAGACGTTTATTGTACAGAGGTTTGAATGCAAATGGTTGAAAAAGAGGAGAGATGTATTCTCCTGCTGCTGCCTCGCTCATTAAGCAGCGTCTCCCTCCATCCCTGCAACACCACGGGATTCCCCGCGTGGGCCTCTGCAAACTTCCTAATTACCAGCAAAGTTAAAGAGGAGGGAGGATAAGGGAGGGGGGGGGGGGGACGCAGCGGGACCAAAACAACAACAACAAACATCACAACCTCGGAATAATCAGAATTCCTGTGAGACTGCCAACCTATCGCTCTGCCAGCAACAAACCAGCCAATCGCGACACAGCACAGAAGATTTATGAGCTCATTCCTGCACGGCTTCAACAAAGTTTTTGTTTTTTAAAAAGTGGCAGCAATGAACAAGGAAGGACCCCCGCTTTAGGGATCATTAGGATCACGTGGATAAAACTGGAGACTTCTGAGGAAACTTGTGAAGATGATAAACAAACACAGATGCGGTTGTTTGTGAAGTCTTAATATTTCCATTTGTCTCAAGGTGAAAATCAAAGTTTAACATAGACAAGCATAAAAGGCCTTTAAATATTAGAGTAATGATAAATATTACACTAAGAGTTGTGAATGTGAGGAGCTCATGGTTGAGTCCCATCAACACGCAGATCAAGAGCAGGTCGCTTCATCCAAACCATAATAACCAGCCGCTGTACTGGATCAAAAACCATCGTGTGTTTCTAGGGGAGTATATTTGTAATCTAAAGTTAAAATCAAAGACGAATTTTGAATAAATTAGACATACTAAACTACATTTGCTTTTACTTTTTCATAAATTGAGTAAATAATACAAAGATTTGTCATTTTTTTAACAAGGCTTGTGCTTTTTATGCTGCTAAAAGCTGCTGCTGGGGCATAAAAAATACTAATAAGACTTTCCTCTGTGGTCACAAACCATAAACTTAAATTATTCTGATAGATGTGAAAGACGACTGATAATGTCCTTCCTGCCTGCAGCTGTTTTCAGTCACAATGACTCTTTGAAGAAACTCCAACATTAATTTTGACTGAATTTTCTTCTCCTGTTCCTGCAGCAGAACTTCTGATAGGTACATTCAGCTCTCTCGAACACAACTAGAACCGCAAGCACAAACACATGACTCTAGCCAATAGATGGGAGGAACGCTATCTGGAGATAATGGAATAAAGCTTTGACTTATGGGAGATTCTGGTCCCATTATAGCCTCTGTAATGAGATTGTTACAAGGAAATCTTGATGGGAGTTTTCAGTTAGTGGATCTCTGACTGCAGGACTGAATAAACGATGAACAAATGTAAAACTGGTGATTTTTATTTTCTTTCAATTATTAACCTTTTAGTTTTCAGAGAGTCAGTCGATGAAAATGAACCACCTTTGTAGCATAAATGAATGGATATGTATTATTTATGTGTTTCCATATAAAACATTTCAATAAACCAACAGTTTTTTAAGTTTATGTTCAGTAGTGAGAAAGAGGTGAACAATTGAATGGGTCAACATTTCTAAGAGTCCAAACAATAAAAAGGAACTTAATTCTAGTGTTGTGACTCCTGACTGGGTGCTAGTCAGAGGAGTGTGTGGTATGTGCTGACATGAGGGGAACCCGACCAATGAATGAGGACAATAAAACAGATAACAGGCTGAGAGAACGGCCCACACGGTGCTCAGATAGTTACAGCTCTGGGGCCTCATTTATCAAGCTTGCTTAAGGAAAAAACGGGGTTGGAAAACTGCGTAAGCAACTTTCCACGCAAACTTTGGGGTTTATCAAAGAAAACTTAGCGGAAAACTGTGCACAACTTTAAGTTGACTAAGGACCTGGCTTACACACATTTTGAACATGGAGAGCACCTGCAGTGCTGCTGCTGAGAAGGATAAAATTATGAAATCCTGCAGCATTATCACTTGTACTGCTTCGTTTTCACACAGAACAAGACCCCCCCCACACACACACAACTGTACACACACACACACACACACATACGCGCACACTCACACACACACAGCCTGAAGCACGGAATACGGAATGCAGAATATCAGCAGGGGGGCAGTTTGAGACAGAATGTCATGCGTCTGTGACAGTGTGTGAGTGTCCTGTCACTGACCTGATTGATCATGCGCTCTGGCTACTTGTACAAGGGAGATCTCCGTTTGGGTGACTGGTTAGCGCACGTGACTTTCACCTGGGAATCTGGGGATTGAATCACGATTGGACCATTTTGTTATATCTGCCACAGATCTCTCTGAAGAATTCACAACATTGACGGCTTCAGCAACGCTGTGCCACTCCGTGGATTTTCTCTTATTTATTTTGCAAAAGCACTTCCTTTCATTTCTCCACCTCACCCACAGGTACCTCAATTTTTGCTTCTGTGAAATTGCGCTTCCTTGATCTGCCTTGATCTACGGTCGCCATCGTCATTGGTGGAGCGCTGCAACAAGCTGGCTTATGTATATGCATGAGATCCACAAGGCACTTTGCATTGACTATTTATGACAGTAAGTGGGCGTGGTGAGGGCGGGATGTGACTAAAATGCAGCTGAGAAACATTCTCGTTAGTCTCCGATTTATGAAGCGGAGATTGCGTGCAGCTGTGCGTACTCCATGTTTGATAGATCACAAACCTGCTTGGCATGAGTACATTTTTTTTGCTGAGCTTAAGTACAGTTTTAGTAAGGATTCTACACAATGTTTGATAAATGAGACCCCTGGTCACTACAGGCCCAAACAATCCTCTGGTTAGTGATGGAAACGGGTCAAACTGATCCCTGATTTGAGTCTGACAGGCTCTTAAAGCCACACTATGCAGCTTTTTCATATTTTTAAATCATTTTCTTGAGCCAGTATGTGCTAAAATAACCCATTACAGGGTTAATGAAATGTCATTCAGACCCCCACCGCCCTCTGTGGCCAGAATATCGCACCTACAACTTCAGAGTGCTGGTCCGGTCCCTGTTGGATTTAGCAAAGAGGAGCCGACATGCCATCCTTGCAGTCGGCTTCCAGTATGTCTCAGCGTGTTTTAAATCATGAACACAGCTGATTTGTTTAATTTAGTGATGAATCGCTCCTGTAGAAACCAATGAAGACTAAGGGGCGTTCCAGTAGTTAGATTAAGGTGTTAAAAAGACAAATGCAGAGAGGAGATAAGTTTCACTTTAGGTTATACTAACAGACACTAGAGGGTGCTAAAAGCAGGCCAAAACTGACCCTTTAACACTAGAAAGGCCTTGAGCTGTCTGCCAGTAAGAAATTCTCTGGCAGTCAAAATGACCAAAGTAGGTATAATTATTATTATATTTATTCTGTCTTTTTCATAAAAAACATGAAATCCAGTTTTAACGAAGATTTACTCTGATTATGGAGAAGAATTAAACATGCTAACTGAAAAGCACTCAGAACTACTGCCACGGCCTTTCTAGTGTTAAACCTCTAGACGTGTCGGCTAAAACTATCCAAACCTTCCAGCGTTAGACTGAGGTGACTAATTTTAGCAAAGCCATGACAGATATAGGCATTTTAAAAATGTTGTCTCCACCGCACGTTTGCATGTCTCACTAAATATTATCAGCAGCTGTGTTGAAACTATTAATAGTTTTTGTTATTTTCATATCTGGGGGGGGGGGGGTAATTAGTCGATGCTCCTCCCACAGATGGCTGAGAATAAATGATTGACGGTAGGCCATTTAAAGAGTTAGTCATTAAAGTTTTTAAAAAGGATGTTCCTGCATTAAGCAACAGTGCCATAGTAAAAGCTGGCACTGATTTACCAGAAAAACCACGAGGTAGCATAACAGGACAAACTGAAGACCCGCTTATATAAGAGACGGGTTGGGAATTAGCAGTTTTGCACATTAACAATTGGAATAAAGACAATAATTGTGTCTGCAGGAGGAAAATAATCAAAGTCCTTGCTGCCAGATGTGAGATGAGAAGGAAAAAACTGATCCTGGGAATCCAGCCAGGCTTTTAGCAGCTTCATCCCACAATAAACCAGGATCATCTGACAGGAGCCATACTAGAGGCATTACAAAGTATGGAATTTCCCTCTCACGGCACCCTAAAGCCTGTTTATTCAGAATATAATGAATGTAACCAGACTCTAACCACGCCCTGTGTGGACACAAGGCCCATCAGGCTGATATCAGGACCCAGAGATGAAGAGCTGCTGACTTGTGTAACTAATGAGTCTCATATCACTGTTATTTTACTGTTATCACTGTTGACATCCCACAGCAGAGCGCAAACACAGTACATAAAGTACTTTAACTAAAACAACAAGACTACAAATGCTAATTGTTACACCTTTTCACATGAAGCTCATAGAAAACTGAATGCCAGCTGATCTCTGCTTTGAGTCCCAGATGGATGCCTGCAGCACCGCTGCAACAACCCCACGATGAGAGAGGTGAGCTGACATTCATGCAGCGAATCTGGCCCTTCTGCTGCTACTCATGTGGAACACATTGAATTATACTCAGATGTGTTAACTGCAACGAGCAGCAGCTCTGGATGAGGGGTCAGGTGTCGCGCCTGACGAGCACAGGGAGAAATTTTGCATGTTTTCCCTTTCAAACATCCTGCACAGAGCTGCACCGCCTTTCAGTCAAATTAGGGGCGAACATGAGACTGCTGCTCCCCTTCACACCGTCCTAAAGTCAGATTTGTGTGATCATTCACATTTTACATTTATACTTTTGGTTTTAATGTTTCAATCCACTAGAAAATAATCATTTTAGGGAATTATCTGATCATTTTCCAGCTCCTGATCACCATCAGTTTTCCAGCCCTACCTGTTTGGTGCTCTTTGATCTCCCAGGGCTCTTTTATGATCGCCACAGTCCAGTAAATCTTTTTAGTAGTTTGTATTGGATTAAGAGCATCTGGGAGGAAGCTGGTAAACCAGACCAGCCGAGAAATGTCACACTTGACTGTAAAAAGCAGTGATAATGTGATAAATACTGAGGTTCAAACCTGCACCTCGGTGATAAAAAAAAACCCCACACATCTAAATGAGCCGACTGAAGAGTCACCAGCAACTTTTACTCTTGACATAAAGGGTTTGAGGTTATTATAATAAGGATGATTCAGCATTTTGGTTCTTCCCTTTATAACATTTACACAAGTTCAGACTTGCCTCATTCTTCAAACTGTCTCCACTTACTCAATGAGCCAGAAAAAAATCAAACACTTCCCTTTTATTAGAAAGCAGAGGCAAAAACTGTAACCATAATGTAAAGAAAAATAACACACCTAACACTGATTGGTCACAGATCGGTCAAAACTCATCTAAAAATCCTTCAGTTATCACGGAAATCCTGAAAATAATAAAAATCGTGACCGTTTTAGGTCTGATTATACGTTTTCTGTGAGTATTTCTGATGAATCCAGTCATTAATAAGTTGGGAACACCTTGTATCGGACTGGAAGCTGAACAGCTGGATGACTGTGTAAGCACCTGCAGTTTTTCACCTGTCGCGACAACACCAGAGACTTCGGAGCCAAACAGCAGGTTTGGTAACTAATTTAAACAATAATATACATTATTTATTTATAAGGACTAAAAGTAATTCAACACCTACGTGGTTTTCCGGGCTGAATCAGTGAACTGGTCGCCTTCTCGTCTTGTAGAAAGGTTTTCCTGCGTCACAGAAGCTTTTTTCCCCAGACAGCTGATCTCCGGTCGGTGAAGAAAGGCGCTTCACGCTGACTTCTCTCCAGCGCAGGCTGGCTGTTGTGATGAGGAGTTCCTCCTCTGTTGAGTGCAGCAGCAACCCTCAGGGCTTCTGAGCTGTCTGCTCCTGTCTCTGGTCTGGATTTGCGTCTCAGTGCGACACTAGAGGACAAGCATGCCTCAACCACGCCCCCTACTGGTGAGAATAAACATTTTCTCTAACAATGTTGAAACAATTTATTTAACACCATTTAGCAGAAGGGTTTATGACTTAAAAGGAAAAACAGGCTTCAGGAGAAGAAGACAAAATGACAAAAGCATCTCTCTCAACAAATGCAAATTAATCAATCACTGCACACAGAAAAATGTCTTTTGCAACAATGTTCTGTTTTCTCCACAGAAGCCTTCTGATCCACTTACTGTTCCGCCTGAATAAGATAAGTTTTTTTTTACATCAAAGCAACTTCTACAACTATTAAATTATTGCTAATTGATTTTATTTCACATTTTACACATCCACATCACACACACTGCAGAAGCACCACCTACACAAAAAGTATAATTTGGCAATGTCAATTTATTTGTAAAGCACTTTAAAAACAGACATAGCTGCACCAACGAGTTGTACAGCAGCGGTCAGGATAACCGTAAAACCAAACTGGAATACAAACAAGGGCATAAAACTAGAAATAGAACATACAAGATATTAAAATGAATAAAAGTTAAAAACACTAAGTTAGGATAAAAATCAATAGAATAAAAGTGTCTGGCTCTACTACTCGGTGTGAATGTGAGTTTTTAAAATTTCCAGGCTTTTTGGCAGATTTGATGCGGGGTGGTAAACTGCTTGAAAAACATGTGCAGCCATTGCAAAAGTGTGATTGCCTTGGCTTTTTAGTTTGGATCTTGGAACAGCCAGGAGCTGCTGGATGCTTGATCTGAGTGTTCTGAAGGTGGAGAAGGTCCAGAAGAGAAGAAGAAACACACTTTAAAAACCAACATACATACACTTTTTCTATTTGTGTTTCCTAAAATACCAATTTTTGTTATTTTATGTTTTTCAGAAAAAACACACACAAAAGCTAAAACAACAACAAGGCAAGGCAGCTTTGCACATTTCTTACACAGACGCAGATCCATGTGCTTTCCATTAATGAGAATAGCACAAACATTAAAATCAACGTGACAGCATGAATAAAATACACAAATAAATTTGGACCATCATCAATAAATAATTTAGATTTAAGAATCAGACAAAAGACAACGTTAAAGGGGAGCAGTTACAGTGCAGAAGGTGCAGCATGAGAAACAAAGGCGGATGAATACAGCACACAATGGGATTGAGCAGTGAACAAGAAAGAGAAGGTTAGGAAATAAATAGTAACAGTTACTTTATATAAACATTGTCTTTACAATAATATTATTCATCCAATCACAAAACCAACAGAAGCCCCACACTTTCTCACAATGAATACTTCCTTCCTCAGAAGCAAAAATTATTTTAAATTAAAGTGTCAGAATGAGAAGTGCTGATGTTTTTGGACAACATGGTTAAATGGTTTTGTTGTGTTTTCATTATGACAGAGTTCATTTTGTGATTTCCAGATGAAATAAAGCCCGTTTTTGGCGACGCTACCCTGTACAGTTAGTTATACATGACTGCATCATTCACTTTGACGGACATAAGCCCATAATGTTTTAAAACAGCTGATAAATGTATGGAAGCAGTTGATGCATGTCCTACAGCTTCTGTAGTTTGTTGGAAGGAACAAAATTACTCTAATCAAATGACTACATGATGTAGAGGTAGATGAGTTATGAGAATTTTGATCCTGATCAGAAAAAAGCACCAAAAAGACTGAGAAAAACTAATGGTTCACCATCAAACTGCTTGAGGTTGATTTCACATGTAAATTTAACAAACAGCACCCCCAAGTGGCAAAAAGAAAACACAGCATGATATTAATCTGACTTGTTTCTCTAGAAAGGATGCAGATTTGTTCTTTGGTTTTGTCTTTGTTTATGTTTTAAGGTTCAATTTAATTAGATCAGAAGATAAAAAAAACTAAATGTAACAGAAACGCACAGCTGAAAATGTCCCGTTAATCTCCATGGCAACGTTGAGGTACGATGAATTGCTGCAGTTGTTCATCAGCGTGATTGCTGAAAGGAATAAATGTAGCATTAAAAGATGGATATACAGGAAAAAGTCTAATTTAAACCCATAACTAATTAAAAGTATAGACAATGGTTTGTAGTTAATTCAGTTTTCACTGACTTCTCGCTGATGTCTCCAGTGGTCTGAATTCCTCCTAAATGCATTTCCTCATTAAGATTCCTGAAATTAGTTTGTGTGATGTGACATTAGTTAAAAATATCAAGGTTATTTTTGATGTCGTTCATTACCCTGCAGGTAGGTTTTTGCTGTATTGGCGTCGTCTCCAACAAGAAATTAGCAGACCTACCACGATCAGACCTGTGAAATATGGCAGTAATATTTAGGAAACAGAAATAAAACATTCAATTTAGATCTCACCTGACTGTTGTCCTTTAGAAGAATATTGCAGCAAAGTAAGAAAGCAGGTGGTAAACAATAAGCAAGTTGGGTTAGTAGCAAAGAGCTAGAAAAACATGGAGCCTAAAGAATCACAGAGATGATCAAAACTCACAGATTACTGCTAAGAAAACGTGTCCCACGATGGTCCCTTCAGAGGATCCTGCACCGTCTGAAGTGACTGGAGATGACGTTGGAGCTTAAATAAAGGAGAGACTTTAATGAATGACCTGTGAATAATGAGCAGCATTTTTTTAAGTGTGTGTTTAAATGCAACACTCACCAGGAGGTAAAGAACAGATTGGATCCTGGTCTAAATGACAAAAAGGGAGAAAGAAGGTTGTATTAAACAAATAGCAACAGCAGTCTCCAGGCACAAGCTAAGATGGCTTTAATGATCTACATCATCTTACAGAACTTGTGTTTACAATAATTCTCATTAAAATTGTAATGGCTGCTACTAAAATAATCAATGTTTAGTACACCATTGTTGGCTTGCGTAAAATGTTTTGCATGAATTTACAAAGAAACTGAAATTTTTAAAAGATGTTTTGATTATTGTTTATGTTTATGTTTAAGTATTTAGGAGACGCTTTTGTCCAAAGCGACTTACAAGTGATAATCGGCATGTTGCACTTGAGGCTAACAACAACAATAACATCAACTTGACATCAGTGGAGAGTAGGGAACAAAGGAGTGGACAGTAGAGAGGGGGACAGGTGCGGGGAGGGTGCTAGTTGAGAAGATGCTCTCTGAAGAGCAGGGTCTTCAGGAGTTTCTTAAAAAAAAGGAAGCCCCTGTTCTAGTAGTGCTTGGAAGGTCATCCCACATTTGTGGAACGATGCATGAGAAGAGTCTGGATTGTCCTGAGCGTGGTGTAGGCACTGCTAGCCGACGATCCTGTGATGACCGGAGCGGCCGGGCCGAGACGTAAGCATTTGCAAGACGATTCAGGTAGATGGGAGCCGTACCATCTCGGACTTTGTATGCTAGTGTTAGCAATTTGTAACTGTAACTGTTTAAATTTATGTTGTGAAAGATTGAGAAACAATCGTTTTGAAAGAAAATCATGAATACCTGAACATGTTTTTGCTGGAATGTTATAATCTATTCCCTCAAATTCACAGCAGACTCCTTTAGGAGCAGACACAAAAGCCCGACCATCGTGCTGACAGACGTGTGCGAGGGCCGGAGGACCAAAGCAATCTGGAACGGAGTCGTTTTCAAAGATGGGCTTGTCTTCACAATATACTCGAGTGACGTTGGCAGCACATGCTGCAGTACATGAGGTCCATGACAGCGTCTCCACCTGTAAATTATAAAATCCACTGTATAAAATATACTACATGTTTTTAAATAATAATGAGAGTTTTAACATGAGAAAAGATTCCTGACCTGCTGTGACGGGAAGGCTCAGAGACAGTCCTACAAGCATCAGAATGGTGATCAAAGCTGTGACGACAAAATCATAAAATTAAAAGATTTTTGTAGGTATTGAGAAAAGTTAGTTTTATAATTAAAAAAAACATTCCACTGATACCATGGATCACAGACATCACTGCAGAGTTCTGGCTGCACGATCAAGAGTCCTGTTTTCTCTACAGAAGTCTTCTTATTGTTCCAACTGAGAATAGAATAGAATATTGTTCCAATAGAATAGATTAGAATATGATAAAATAGAATGTATTAATCCCACAGTGAGGAAATTAACTTGTTAATGCAGCACATGAACTTAAGATAATAGGAAAAAATTATGAAGAAAAAAACCACTATTTTACAGTTTGTTATTCACAGTATAACACAATAACTTTCTAATAGTGGCATTATGGCCAATTCTAAACATTCATAAACACCTGCACTTGTCTCTGGGACGGGGGGGGGTTCTTCCTCGGTGAGCATGAATGTCCCAGGTTCATTCTGGGCCAAACACCTTTCGAGTGGTTTATGAATTCATAATCAGCACAATATTGTTAAAAGTTCTTATTTCTCCAGACTCCCTCCTGGACCCCCAGCAGTTTGCCTACAGAGCCAGCTGGTCTAAGCCATCAACATGGCTCTACACTTCATCCTGCAGCATCCGGACTCCCCGGGCGGGTACCTATGCCAGGATCCTGTTCGTGGACTTTAGCTCTGCCTTCAACACAATCCTCTCAGACCTCTTTCAAGTCAAACCTTCCCAGAGGAACGTGCTTGACCCAATCTGCAGGTGCATCACTGACGTCCTGACAGACGTGAAGCAGCAAGTGACGGTGGGGAAAAATGTCTCGGCCCTGCGGACCATCAGCACCGGTTCCCCACCGGATCCTGCTCTTCTCCCTGTACACCAACGGCTGCACCTCCAACCACGAGTCAGCCAAGCTTTTCAAGTTTACGGACGACACCACCATCACTGGACTCATCTCTGACAGGGATAAGTCAGCCTACAGAATGGAGGTCGAACGGCTGATGTCCTGGTGCAGCCACAACAACCTGGTGCTGAATGCCCAGAAGACAGAAGAGGTTGTTATGGACTTTAGGAAGCACACAGCACCATTCCCCCCATAACCCTGTCTGACACTCCCATCACGATGGTGGACTCATGTCGCTTCCTCGGCACCACCATCACCCAGGACCTTAAGTGGGAGCCCTTTAAACAGTCCAGAACCAGTGTAATGCAGGTTATAGGTTTGTTTTACATTTTTCAATAAAAAAACTTTTTTTTATCTAGTACAGGTCAGCATGCACTGTGCTGCACACCTGCCTCTGTGCTGGTGAAGTTGTGGGCCTGGAGGATGAGCCTGAGGAAGACGTGTGTGGAGGAGGTCAGTGGTGTTCTGTCCTGCAGGAGGTACCAGCAAACCACCACTACTGTTAACAGGCAAGTCATTTATGTAGGAACCTCTATTAAAAACAACACTGTGGTTTTATTTGCTGAAGAGTCACAATTTTTATACCAGTGGCTCCATAAACCATCTCCTCATTTCATATTTCTGAATGTCTTAGAGATGTAACAGCCATCGTCTGAGCCAGCCCAGCAGTCCCTGTAGGTGGACAATAGAGTGGACAGTGAGAGGAAGCGTCCCAAAGCTCTCTCTCTGCAGACCGTCCTGTATGATGTTCCACCCTCTGACCAGAAACGTCCAGCCACGGGTCTGTTCCAGCTCTCCGTCCATGTCTGGATCCTCCTGCAGCAGATCCAGCTACACTGCCAAAGACTTTCTGCTCACTCAGTTTAAATACATGATCCAGGAATAGAACACTCAGGTGAATCCAGCTTTAAAACAGGTCCATATTTGTTTTGATCTGCAAATAATTGTCACGCATTATAAATTATCTGGTCTCCGTACCATCTTTTCATTTTCTATTCATGTAACATGTTCAAAAACATCTGTAATAATAAAACTGGTGATAAAATCAATGACCAGAAAGAGTTATCAGTTAGTATTTGTTTTAATAAATGTGTTCAAATATCAAACAACTAAATAACATTAACAAGATGACGAAGAAGATCTCTCTCCCAGGAGGACCATCCGGTAAAGCCTCTCCTGACCCTGGACACCTGCAGTCCCAAACAGAGAAAATCAGAGACCACAGGTGACAAAAAGGCAATAAACACACTTTTACATTTATCCACATGAGAAGATAAAACTTATATTCTTCACACAAAATATTTTTAATTGTTATTTAAAATCGCGTCAACTGTGCAAATCGCTGAATGTAGAATTACTTTTCACAGCAGAACACAGATGATCTATTGTAGTCATGTGTAAACAGCTTCCCTCTTCACCTCTAAGCTTAATAAAAAAGCTTCTTTGCTCTGTTGATAAATGTTGACAAATGATAAGAAGCGTAATTTGCTACACACACACACACACACACACACACACACACACACACACACACACACACACACACACACACACACACACACACACACACACACACACACACAACAGGACTTGCGTTACAAGCTCGTTCTGGCTGATTTCTGCTTAAAATGTAATTTAAAAAACAAATATACAAACGACAAATGTCTACAAACAGAACAGTTTTATTTTTTTAGTTTTCTACCGCTAGTTTTTAAACAAACTTACGTTTAAAACTTCATTGCTCTCCTCATTTTCTTTTCCTCTTGAAAATCCACAGCCATGCTGTTACAGGATTTGTCAAACTGTCTAAAATGTGATTGGAAGCTCTGTGTGCGTAGTAGAGTGAAAAGTGGACATGTCCGGGGAAAATAGGACGTATGGTCACCCTATGTGTTGACCCCTAAAACTTCGGCTCTGGATATGCTCCCCTGTGTCATCCAACCACGGTCAGACAGCTGAAACAGGAATGGTTAACACTGGGATAGCCTTGTTCTGTGAGGATACAACAGATCCATCCTCGAAATGTGGGTGGAGTGAGGACGCATTTTAGAACGCGAGAATGAGTATTCTTGGAATCAGCAGTAAATAAACCCTTTTTCTTTTCCCGCTAACTGTCTTCTGGCTATATTCTCGGGTCCTCGTTACTCTACATTTCCATGGACATATAGTACCTACTATAATATAAAATCTACTTGTTGAGTTGTGAGTCCACTGGTGTTCCATATTTGTGGACTGAATTCAAAGTTAATAAAAGTCACGGCCCACGTGTTACTCGATGATGGTCAGCGTGTGACGACTGAGAGTGGACAGGACTGTCAAACACTGTGCTAGAAGTTGCTCTGCTAACATGTTATGTTTCCAGTCTGTTGTTAATTGGTTACAATACCGTACATCATGCTATACGCGGTTATACGTCGCTAAAAACATTTTATGTTGCCATGCCACATGTCTAAATGCTGCAACCTTTATAAAATACATCATATATTTTAAACTCTCAAAATAAGAAAGATTGATTCATTGAAAATAATTTGAAGTTAAATTGAGATTACCTGTTGGTGTTTGCCCAAAATCTGCTCTAAAGCACCGCTTCTTGCAATCAAAGTTCAAGGAGCGTGGATGAAGAGAAATGGATGCGGTCGACCTACTTATAATGTAGCCACTTGTTCACTTGTGCCTGACTGCAGTGACGCAACGTGGGCGGAGTCAAACGTTCAAGCTGGGCGGACACTGTGCGACTTTTTCACTCGTAGCACTCAGCTTCAGCTCAAACATCTTTTCTATGAATGTGATAAAATTTTATTGATGTGGAATTCACTCCAGGATTGGCTGAACTCCAATCAAATTTATATAAACAATTTCACAGTTGAAGATATCTTATTTGGCATTATACTAAAAGATAAAAATAATGAATTTCTAATTAATAATCTCATAATCTTAACAAAAATTTTCATACACAAATGCTGATATCTCAAAAATCCACCTACGTGGAATAATCTCAAAAATGAAATTAAACTGCTGTCGAGATCCTTGGGTAAAATGTCCACCCCCAATGCTATAAAGCTTTATAATTTCATTATGAACACTAATCTCTAACCGCTTTTTGGATGGTATACACAATAGACCTTGTTTGCTCTTTAACTTCCCCCTTGACAATTTTTATTTGTATACACATATAATTTGTGTTTTCATGCTGTCCCTTATCCTTACCAAGCAATAAAAACTGGGGCTGCAGCAGCAAAACAATGTCTTCCATCTCCTACAAAGACGTCAGCCAAACTTTAAACTGGCCGACTGTCAAATAGTAGACATTTGAACCAGTTTTGTGATTGCTATAAAATAATTGTATACTATTTACAGAAGATCAGAATCAATTTCACAGAGGGGGATGAAGAACAGAAAGAGGTTAGATGTGTTGTCACAAAAGTAATTTCCACAAAATTATTGATACCAGTAATCATTGCATCATTACCGGAATGTAAACTCTCAGGTGTGTACAGATCTTTCCTCATGTAAAGTATAAAATCACAATAATTAGGGCCGCTTGAACAGCTGCTGCTCTAGGATTTGATTTTAACAGTTGTGTTTTGAACACTGACATCTAGTCCATTATTGGAAATCTTTCATATTTGAAGCTGCCTCTGCTTTTCCCAAGTCCCTCACTCCAAAAAGTACACATTATTTCAAGTTGTCCAGTCATACAAATGGCATCTGGTGTTGCACCAAAGGAATAACCTCCAATAAGCTAGGTCAGCATCCTATATACACAGAAAAGGTGATCATTTCCACAACACCCAACAGGAGGAATTTTTTCAACGTTGAATAAAGATAAGATCTGCCTTCACACTTTCCACATAAAGGAGATTTCTCTCATTTCTCCATGCTGACGTCATCATGGAGAAAGACCCGTTCTGTGCGTTGCTGCATGGAATGCAGAAGTTGTAGGTGCTGACTTTCTTCAGATTCTCCAGAGGGACATCTACTTTCGAAAACAGCATAGCGTTCCAAACTCTGACTGCCTTCCATTTCTGGGGCGTTGAAAAAAGTTTTCACAATTCCACGTTACTCATAAAGTCCATTCATGTCTATGTTCTTCAGTTTGCAGGCCTGGACTGCAGCTTGCAGCAGCTGTGAGGCTGAACTTTGACGTTTTGCTGTGAAAGTTGTTCTCAGAGAAGTCATATCTTTCACTCACATATTTATTTGCTCTTTCATATAGCAATGAAATCAGCCTCACAATCCCTTTGCTGTATTAGGAGCTAGCTGTGTGAGTCTGCTGTTCACAACATAGCCAAAAAACCTGTCTTTTAGCCTTCTCTCAAGTTTCACTTTAAGCTCAGACATTACTTTAACACAGAAGTAATGCTGAATGATTTGGCCTCAAGTGCTTCAACGCCATTTGAAAATATGTTCAGAAAGTGACTGAGGAAGAGGAAGTACATCTCAGATATTTCAGGTGTGTCCTCTGTAAAACATCTCCACAATATCTTAGGGCATTCTTCATCACCAAGGCTCTGAAAATAGCTGGTCAGGGGCTTCCAACACTTCAGCATTCGGTCAATAGATAGCAGCAGAGACAGCCACTTTGTGACAGCATGCTGCAGCAGGTTACACTCATCCACTTCCACAAACTCACAGATGCTAAAGTGGCTAAAAACCTTCAACACAACGTTTTCAACATCCAGATCCAAGTTTCAGCTGCATATCTCGTGGCATTGTGCAAGATGTGTGCTAAACATTTTGCTGCAACAATGTCATTTTGAGCTTGTTTTAGCTCCTGAAAAACGCTGTTGTGATTTCCATAGTCAACACAGGTCCGGTTACATGTGCACTGACCGACATCTGAGTGGATCTTATTGTAATAAGCTGGGAGTCTTTATCCTTGTTTACATGTGCATTAGAAAACTGGCCTCTCACATAAAGTTTGCTCCACCCCGGTACAGTAGGTGGCGACATGCCCCTTTTCATGTTGGCGTTCTTCTGCTTAGCTTATAGCAACAAAAGCAGTAAACAGAGGCCGGCAGGAGTGAAGCAGACAGAACTGAAACAGTATATAGACCTACATGCTATCTGCCGTGTACAGTAGTGGTGTCTGGAGAAGGGACTGAACTTGATGGGCGTGACTTAGGCTCCCTATGGAGCGCTGTCTGGCACCTATGATAGACTGTCACTATGGTAAAGCTATGGAATCTTGCGTTACCATAGTTACAGCTCAGGTGCATTGTTTAAAATGCCTTATTAAAGCTAGAACCTTTCAGACTTCAGTATAAGTTCCATCACGAGTGAGTGGGACCTTTTCTCTGCGGTCTCTGTGTTTGCTGACTTTAGTCTTCCAGAGAGCAGCTCTAGCAGGTAATAAAAGTACCCACAAACAACCCAGCCCAACATCTGACATGTTTAGACTTTCAGATTTATCTGAAGTGTTTCCGGTGCCTTACTGGGAGACTAACATCCCTCAAGGTAAACTGGTTTTATCATTTATATAAAATACACCTGCTGGGAAAAAATAAACCCCAGGTCAGATTACAGATAAACAGTCAAGATAAAACTCATTTGAATCTGAAATATGAGTTATAAACGTACATTTCTATATCTATGCATAATGCTGCACAGCTTATCTCGTGGGAAATCTCGTGGCAGGCCAGATACGTGTGGCAAATTAAGCCTAAAATCTACTGGCAAAAGTACTTGCTGACCGAAAGTGTCTTGGCCAACCAGGAAGTATTGTGGTACTTGCTACTCAAGAGGGTCTGCTGCATCAAGAAAAAAACCCATAGCTTGTGTTTATTTTATTTTTATTATTTTTTTTGGACAAACTGGATAAAAAACATGAAACATGAAATTATTCATTATAGAAAATAATTTTTAACTCATTACACTTCCAAAGTTAAACATCTTAAAAACAGATTTATACTTTGAGAGATTATAAAAAATACTTTTGGAGGCAGATTATGAATCATTTGAAAAAATCTTTAAGGGTCTCTTCTTAACTAAAGGAAACATGTACATTAGTTCGCTGTAGTTTTTAGCACTTTAAGAAGGACCAGTGAAGGGTTTGATGAGCCCGAGGTCCATGGCTCTGATCAGACATGTGCGAGCAACATCAATGGGTTCCTGCCTCTTGGGATTATCCTCTGCTTTGCCGATCACTGAGAGGATTTCCAGCAGCTCGCTCTCAATCAGTTTTTTGGCCAGCTCATTGTCATCAGAGTTCAGCATGTTGTAGACAATAACAAGACCACGATGCTGGACCTTGGGGTTGTCGTGGAGACATAACCTCTGAAGGATCTCCAGCCACTGCACCGTCTGTTGGGAGAAAACAGTCATTCAGTTGTAGTATAGCTGCAGGTAGAGACCCTCTATTCAGATTTGCTTAGCTGCATCGTACCACTTGGGTCATTTTGGAGCAGAGCTTCTTCTCAGCAGCAGTGATCATGGCCAGAGCTCCAGCAGCAGCTATCTGAAGTTTGTCGTCATCTTCTCCACAAAGCAGCACCAGCAGCTTCAGCTTATCATTTCCATCTTCAAGGTAACGGGCTTGGACCTAGAAACACGCAGCCCAGTCTGCATCGCCTGTGTGAAGTTGACTCGAATAAAATGCTCACTTATCTATTCTCACCTCTTTACATGTTACAAGGTTGCACATGCATTCAGTAGCAGCCAGTCGGATCCTTTCATTCTCCTCAAACATGTGGTTCTCAATCTCTGCCAAAGCTTTCTCTTTAATTATTTTCACCCTGCAGGATGAACACAGCACATGGTGTCTCATCTGAAAAAGGATCAATTTTCATTTTTATTCAGCTCCACAGTTTCATGTAAGGTAGTCACCTTAGCTTTTCGCTGTAACCAGCCAAGTTAGTGAGACCCCTCAGAGCTTCGTAGTTCTGTGCTCCTTCTCTGTCCGTGTGCAGCAGGTTGACCAAAGGCCGTACCACTTCATACACCTGTCAACCAAATCAATTAAAGCTTATTTTAAACAGAATACTCCAGCCAGTCTCTGCTGAACTAAATTAAACACGACTTTTAAAAGATAAGTAACTTCATCTTAAGAGTGGAGTGAGAGTGGGGAAATGTGATGAGTCAGAAGACGGTGGGGTCTCATTACATTTCCTGTTCAGTCAGATTTCACAGACACTGAAATAAACAAAGGAAACAAAGCCATGGCGGTCTTACCCGCTCACCAGGAAAAGCAATTTCTGGGTTCGTTGCAGCTGCTATTTTAGCAAGGGCATAGCTTGCTTTCACCTTTCCTGATTCCATACCTTCAAGAGCAAGTGGAATCAGAGCCTGAGGGCAAGAGACAGAACAATGGCAGCATATTTAGGTACAGTAAAAAATGTTTCAGCTGTCAACTAACAACAAGCGGTGACACAACCGGAAATGCTTTGTTCTGAATGCTTTATGATGTACTAATGTCGGTCATATTGCTTGCTTACTTTATGTTATGACTCACCTTTCCACCACCTTGAGCAACAATTGTACCACGATCTTTGGGATCCTCTGTTAATGCCAAGAAAACCCTGAAAATGAAAGTTAAAATGGTCCAACAATGTGCATTTAATTAGGCAATCAAAGAATACTTTTAGGAAAAGGAAAAAAGCTAAACAGAAACAGGACTATTGTGTGAGGCTGGTGTTGGTGGTGGATGTGCTGGAGACATGATCAACCTCATTTTAAAATGCTGACTTATTACATGTTCTTACCTTGCGAGCAAGTCCTTGGTCTGGTCAGTCAGGATAGAACTGTCCGCTTTGACCATGACAGCAAGAGCTGACGTGACTCCTGCCTTCAGCAGCCGTTTCACTCTTTTCTCTATGAAGTCTTTCTTGTCCTGAAAATAAAGATGAAACAAAAACCCTGAAGGTGACGTTTCCTTCATAAGCTGTGGTCTGTTTCCTCTGCAGCTCTCACCTTGGGGTGTTGCTCTGGAACGTGCTGTTTAGAGAACTTGGCTAGTTGGACCATCTCGGGGATGATTTCCTTCTTGTCATAGCTGTTGGTGCAGTTCACCAGTGCACAAGCAACTGCATAGATGATTGTCTTATCCTTAGACTAGAACCACAAAGACAAAAAGATTTGGGGTATTACGTTGTGCATGAAGATAACCAAAACACTGACCAGAAGTCCGCTATTCAGGACGTGTTCCAAACAAACCAGCAGATGCTTCAAATAAACTTAAAAATGGAAACATTTTTAAAAGCCGAACAAATCAGAAGTTTTTTGCCTGACATGCAGCTTTAGTTTACCTCCTATGCTCAACAGCGACCAGTTCAGTTATAATCCCTTTGCCTCATAACACCTCCATACAAATGTAAGAATAACTGAGTAAAATGCAATCACTCTTGTAGAGCTTCTGCATGTTTTACATGGGCTTCACTGGTGTTGCTTATTCTCCATCACTCTTTTATTTTAAGTCCATTAACAGCAGAAACTAGAATTTGCTTGAACATCTCATCGTTTGCCAATCTCCATTATTTTACTTTTCCATAGTTAGTTCGTTACAAGCTGAGAAAAACAGTTCCTCTGAGCGCCACTAGAGGGATCCTGAATCCCACTGTTTGAGAACCGTGTGTGTTTGCACAAAGTCAGCGTGGAAATGAATTCCCAGTCAGAACATTGAGGCACACCGGGGTTTGTGTGAGTGAGGTTTCATATTTGTACCTTAGCCAGTTCAAACATTGCTTTCAGTGCAAGCTCATCTTCCACAAAGTCGTCTTTCACGTCAGCATCATTAGTCAGATAAGCCAGACCTTCAACGGCCCACTTCCTTGTTTTGGAGTCAATCTGAGGATTACAGAGCCACCTAGAAAAGCAGAAAGCAACACGTTTAAGTTATTTGTATTCAATTAAAGTCCTTCAAACGATCAGCGTAAGCTCTCACTTCCGGCACTGCTTGGCCAGCTTCTCTGTGGAGCCTTCAGCAAACTGCCTCAAGCTGTAATCATCACCTCCTGCTGAACCCAGTTTGCAGAGACCCTGCAGAGGACAGGGACATGAGTACAGAGGACAGATTAAACTTATGTGTGTCTGAAAATCCAAGTTATGCTCTCTTCTGTTCCTGCTGCACTCACCACTAGAGCACGGATTTTTATCTTCTCGTTCTTTGTCTTCTTGTAGATGTCCTTCAGCAGAGACACGCCGTTAGTTATGAAGAAACTGGCACGGCTCATCTTTGTGGAGGCGTGGATCAGCGCCTCTACAGCCACCATCTGGTCCACCTCACGCTCAGAGCCGCACAGTGCCACCATCATCTCCATGATGCCCTGCTGTCCCACCAGAGAGTTCCCAACATCGAAGGGACCTTGCAGCAGTCCTGAGATGGCGTTGATAGCATGGAGGGTCTTGTCCATGTTTTGAGGGTCAATTTTGGATCTGTGGCAAAGAAGTTGAGTAATAAACAAACTCACATCAGTTGATGGAACATCTTAACCAAAGTGCTTTGAATTTAAACTGGATGATCTTTTAAAAGGACATACTTGATGTATTCATTACAAACGTCCTTGAAGTTTGTCCTCTCCGGGTCACATTTGAGATCATCGTAGAGTTTGTTGAGAAGCACACTAGCAATCAGCTGTGTGTTCTCTGTCAAGGGCAGCTGGTCCGGCAATTCAGGAACCTGACCGCAAACCTTCAGGATTTTCTTCAGACCTGGAGAACAAACATCAAGTCGGTAAATCTAAGAAGCACTCAGAGAGTAAAGAGACTGAAATGTCTGGACTCACCATGATCTATAGTGAAGAGGGTCTTGGAGTGGTCTTTCTCTTTCATGTCTTTGCGGGGTACGTTTTTGCTCAGCAGGTTTAGAGCCTGGTCTCTGCCATGGCCAGACACCTTTTTGTTTCCAATCATCTCCAGAAGAGCAAGAAGAATAGTTCTCAAATCTTTTGATGCATCTGCAGTAAGAGATTACAACATCTGTCTTGAATAAAATGTCAATTGCAATGTCTGTTTTTGAAGGGGACATTTTTCTTTCTTCCTACCCAACACTAAAGAGGCTTCCTTCCCATAATCCCTCATATCTGCACCAGTGAGGGAGTCGTTGATGCATTGAAAGAGGTTGCAGGTTGCCAGTGCAATTTCTTCATTGTCAAGTGCCATGATGCTGCAAATTTTATCAACCCCAACCAGGTTAACAACAGCCATGGCCTATTTCAGAAACCAGGAGGAAAGATTTAGAATATTCCATTCAAACAACACTTTCTCCAAATGTTTTGATGTCTTCCTATGTTAGCATGCATTTGAACTCACTCGAGCTTTGTGCCCCGTGCACAGTCCTGACAAAGTCCGAACAGCAGCCAGGATCATCTCTGGTTTTCCCGTCTCGATCAGCTTGAGGAGCAGAGCCACTCCGTTGCTCTGGAAGATTTTCTCTGCTCCTGCATCTTCTCTTGACAGCACAATCAAGTTGTTGGCAGCCTAGAGATTAAACAGAAAAAGTAGTTGTGTCAGAACTGGCAGTGAGGATGTTATCCACCAGATGCATGCAAGATGTCAGTTCTGTTCAATTATCTGATGCGAGTTGCACAGAACACCCACTTTTTCTGTCCTTTCTTTGTCCATTTCCTCATCAAGGAGAATGTCAAACATATTTTGTACCCTTGAGTCTGTGGAGAATGTTGTCTTAAGCTGAGGAGATAAAAGAATGAAAATATGAGTCAAATTTGCACCAAACCCTAACCCGTCCTGGTTTCATGCAGAGAGTAATGCTAAAAAGTCTGTGCAGCTTTTAAAGTTATGACCTTGGCCTGGATTTCTGCTCCCAGCCTGCGGAGAGTTTCCAGGAAGGTCTTGTTCTTCGGTTCAAGGGTTGCACATCTCTGCACATCTTTGAAAGCCATGTCCAGTTTTCCAAGCTTCTCCAGAGCCTGACAGCGGCGGTACATGGCTTTTACATCTTTTGCATCTTCATCAATTGCTGTGCAACAGTGATGATAAGAGTCATGATGAGTTTGAGGAGATTTTCTTTTTTCTGATTTAGGGTATAATGCATCTATTGAATTTCTAAAAATTACTTAAATTTCTCAAATTTTCCATCTACCTTTAGTTGCATCAGACACCGCATTTGCATAGTTTTCCTGTGGAAAAAAAATATGTTTAAAAGCACGTTTAAATCTGCTCCACCTATGTGGAATGGGTTTGTCACATGTCTTACCTTCTTTAGGTAGCATGCTGATCGGTTCCTGTAGATGACAGCCAGAACTTTTTTGTCCTGACACACTTTGATAGCGTTGGTGTAACATTCAATGGCTTTGTCAATATCTCCTGCCTGAAAGTGTTTATTTCCCTCATCTTTTAACTGGACTGGATCTCCCATCTAAAAGAAAACATCAAACATTCGATAAACATTCTTTATACTATTTTGTTATTTCAAATAAGAGAAAATCTTAAATGTTTGCAACCTCAAACAGATTGCGCCTTTTACTAGACCTGAAATAATCATGATCCGTCACCAATATGGTTAATCCTTTGATTTCGTTCTGACCCTGTCGCCTAGAGCTATGCATGTGCTGTCTGATTGAAATGGCCTCCATTCAAGCCTTATTTGGGCATCGTCTCAAACCACCACTCTGACCATTACAACAATTTCAGATGTCCTATTAAAACATATGCTTCTCCTACAATTAGGATAACAAAGGTTCTGGTGTACCTTCAGAATAGGGTTAGATGTGTCTCCTCCGTTGTCCTTTGTGTGTCTCGTAGATGCTCTGGATCTTCAGTCACTTGTGCTTCAACAGATTTGTTCTATCGTCTGAAACCTTCCCCCAATTTCTACCTCAGTTATATTTATAGGACATGTCAGCAAGGTGGGGCAGAGCAAATGTGAGCCCACGATGACACAAAAGGGTTCCACCAAAACCCACCAAACGCTTGAAGGAGGCCTGTGTTCTCTAAGTACTTAAAACACTTAATTACAGCAGTGAAATCTAAATTCTGACTCCGATTTTTATTTTATTGTTTCTCTATAAAGCAAACTCTTTATTTGAATAACAGAAAACTGAAGTTGAGTGACCCCTTACAGGTGGTCTGCTCCTGATAAGGTCTATTTAGAGAACAGACAGCTGAGAACTCTCCAGCAAATGCTCCATGTGCTGGGAGGGGTGTGTGCGTGCGTGCGTGCGTGCGTGCGTGCGTGCGTGCGTGCGTGTGTGTGTGTGTGTGTGTGTGTGTGTGTGTGTGTGTGTGTGTGTGTGTGTGAACACACTAGCGGATGACTGACCAAGAGGAGCTGGTAGCTTCTGGAAGGAACACAATCTCACTTTTCATGAGTTGGTAAACGTGTAGTGGTTAGGAGAAGTGTTGGGGACACAACTTCTGCAATTTCCTTAACAAAATACGAATATATAAAATCAAGTAAAATGCTGAATATTTTTGTCTTTCTGGCCTGATTAGTCATTTTTATGTGCATCAAGCCTATTTGTTTCTTCCTGTTTGTTCAGTGCATTGTGTCTGAACATTTTAAAGTTATGAAAACATGATTTTTAACAGTCTGACTGCTTCGTATTGAGACTTGCTCTGGACGTTGAGATTTTAAAAACACATAGAAGCCAGAATGATAGAGATCTGATGTTGGGTTGTCTTTTTGATTTTATGATTTTACCTGAATACCTCCTCCAGGTCAGGGACAAGGTACTTCCCCAACTGGATACTGAGGAAACACTAGGTAAATGTAAACATAAATAAATAAATAAATAAATAAATAAATAAATAAATAAATAAAAATGTATGAATTAATTAACTTAAAACATATGTAAATATGTATAAAAGTAATTTAAAAATGATAGATTTAAGATAAACTAAGATTTACATTTACATTAAAAAACTTTTGGTGAAATAAGAAATAGTTTGTTATAATTCAGCTGGAAGACCAGGCTGGAAGTGCAGTAAAATATAAAATGAAAAGACATAAGACTTGATGTAAACTATAACATAAATTTATTAGCTTGAGAATGAACAGATAAGTTTTGAACTTCATTTAAAAAAAGTCAATACTTTTAGATATGCTCAGGTCCTCCAGAAGGCTTTTCCACAGGGGAGAACAATGGTAAGAAAACCTTGCCTCACTGTGGAATATAGTGGTAATTTTAGGTAATCAGGGGCCTTTTTTCTGGAGTACCTCCAAAGGGTTGGTGAGGTAAAAGCAAATCTGATAAATCAGTTGGACAAAATAATTAACAGCAATAAAAACCAATAAATGAATCTTAAAATTTGTTGTAAAATGCAGTAAACCAATGCAGAGACTTGGAGTTGGTGTGATTGGAAGTTTCTTTATGGCTTTTGTTAACATTTCTGCAGCTGGAACAGCTGTGGCTGAAGTAAACTTGTCTTGGGAAGACCAGAAAACAGAGCATTACAGTCATCAATCAGAAACTTACAAAGCCTTTGTCATTTACGTCTATGGAACATATAGTATGTAAATCTTAGATTTTAGCTGAATTGGCATATTTTTATTTAATGAATGAATGAATGAATGATGATGATGATGATGATGATGATAATAATAATAATAATAATAATAATAATACTTATATTTATAATTATATACTTATAATTATTATTACTATTATTAATAATAACCCTGGCTGCATCAGAAAGAGACACGAGACTTTATTTGACTGAGGCTCATCCTGTCACAGCCCACTGTAGGTCAAGTTTTTTCCATATTTTATTTTGAAATCACCGGGACGGAAACTGTTCATGTAGCTACGTAATGCTACCTCATTCTGTTGCCCGCATCTTCCCAAATCAAAAAACAGCGAAGGAGGCTGCATTTGTCGGGCTTAAATTAAGTCTTTAGTTCTGTAGTTGCTAGTTTTAAGTGATGTAGAATGGCATCGGCCTTTGGAAAGATAGTCGTGGGTACTTATGTGGAGATAAAGCGGAGTGATGGTGAGTTATACTCTGTCTGTGCTTCTTGTCGCACTCTCTGCAAGTTTTTTAGGGATCTTTGTTGCTGCGGTTTGGTGAATATAGCAACCGTTGTTCATAGCCGCAGACCGAAACGTTCGCGTTAGCATTAGCTGCTCCTAGATGGGTAATATCGGTAAATGATCCATGGGCGGTGAATCACCACGGCCTTAGCATTTGAATGGAGGGATTATCTTTGTCAGCAAATTTAAAATAAATTTACCTCATTTGTAAATTATCGTTTAATAAAAGCACATGCAGCCAGTGCCAAAGTATCAAAACCCAGCAACTCATTATCTGTGGTGCATTTTCACAACATAAATTATTTATTTTGCCTTGAATTAAGAACAGTTAGACTAGCCATGCTAACTAACCAAGCAAGCTAGCTTAAACGTTAAAGCTTTAACGACAGCGGCAGCTAATGGCTAGTTTAGCGGCTAAAGCTACTGTTTCCCCGGCATCATAACATCAGCCACTCTTAAGTCTAACATAAACCCCTGTCAGTTAAGCTAACAAGTAGTTTACATGTTCGTGTGTATTTTTGTTGGTGTTTAGGTTGTAAATATATTCGGATCAGTATTTTGTTGAATGAAAGATAGCTTCTGAAGTTGGATTATTTTTTTCCCCTTGTAACGTTAAAATGACAAGACAATAGACTAGACAGGCGTGTACTAAAGACACACCTGCTTACACACCTGCCTTTCTCATTAAGAATAGAAGTGACGATAGTTCTTTGTTTCTGCGCAGGATTACGCTTCAAATTACATACATTATGCTGACATAATAACAACATTCATTCTATATTAACGGAGAACTTGACAGATTTGCACTCCTTCAGTACAGCGTGGTGATGCAGTGGCCCTGAAAAACAAACGTCCGGCTGAATGGGAATGACCCCTAAATATGACTTCTTTTTCTTGGTGTGCGTTTTTC
Organism: Nothobranchius furzeri; assembly: GCF_043380555.1. Lineage (NCBI taxonomy): Eukaryota > Metazoa > Chordata > Actinopteri > Cyprinodontiformes > Nothobranchiidae > Nothobranchius > Nothobranchius furzeri. The sequence goes on from NC_091757.1 coordinate 44,440,546, forward strand.
CCCCCACCCTCCTTGAGTAATGGCTCAGCTCTTATTTTGGTAGGAACAGTCAGGTGATTGAAAGGTTTCCTGTTGGTGTGTCAGTGTTGGGTTGTTATAAACCTTAAAACACCAAAACATGATCACTGTCAGAAGGCCAGAGGTCTAATCCTAGTTGTGTTGATGAGCTTGCCTCCACGTGCAAGACATGTCAGCAGTAAAATTGACAAAAAAAAATTCACTGCAGCCCAAGATGGGGAAGTATTTTTCTAGTCAGTTTTCTACATGTTGCATGTGTCCAGAACAGGGATTGCCCTCTCTTGGGGGTTAGTAGAAGGGCTGGTTCAAATTCAAGCCAGATTCAGGCCATTAGCCAACACCCCATCTGTCACATCCAACTCCCTTGTTTCTGCCAGAACTCTCCCTCACTACCTCAGTGTTTTTCTCCAATTTTCATATTTGCTCTAGTTGAAAAGCATAATTTAATGGGAATAAAAAGTTTTTTACTCAAAGGGTGGCTTACTTTGTTCAGACTCTCAAAAGGTTAGCAAAATTTCTATTTTATTTTACAAGATGCAGCATCTGATCAAAATGCCTATGTCAAGCAGTTTGACTCTTTTGGGCTTTTTATAGCAGATCAACACTGAGAAAAAACTGAGTAATATTTCTTAACTTGAATGCTTTTATTAACAAGTGTTCAAAATTAACTGATGCTTTAAAGGGCTCTGTTCCACCGGCTAAACAGCGGTGTCGACACACCCATTCACCTAGGTGTTCAAGTAAAAGTGGGACAAATATTCACTCATAAACATCTGTAACTTAGGCTTTCAGGCTGTATAATGATAAAATGTGTGCGTTTATGTAGACAGGGTTGCCAGTGTGTGTGGTGGGGTGTATCTGAAACTTGTCGGTATAAAGTGTCACCCACTGAACATATGGTGCTCATATGAAACCTGCTGGGAGTTTTTGTGCTGAAAGAATAATTGATGTAAATGTTATGGGACAGAGGATGATCTACCAGCATAACTGAAAAAATGTTATTGCTTATTCTTTCACAAACGCCGCTTGACGTCGGTTTTAAGAAGTAATCTCACAGCAGCCAGTTTGTGGCATCCTAATGTCTGACAGAGACAGGAAGTTTGTTAAAAATAGAGGGAAAGCAGTTTTGGGGGCAGCATAGAGCTGTCCTTTGTGTCCTCATGTCTCAAGGCTTCTGGTTAGACCAGTTTAAACAGGCCTAGAAAGGTGTTTTATAATAGAAGCAACTTTAGTTACAGTTTGTGATGAAATATTTACATTACAGGGATATTAAATTAGATGTGTGCCACAAAATATTAAAGAATCAGATTTCTGGGCATGAGCATACTCGGCACACCCCAAGCAGAAAAAAGCACCGCTGGTTATTATTTCACTTCTGTGTTTTATTTGTCACTGCAAGAAGCATTTCTAATTTCTAAAATCAGCAATAACCTTGTTCTGTTTGAACTGTGTGGGAGAGCACACATTACACAGCTGCAGTGTTGGGATGAGATCAAATTCTGTTTAAAAGTAGTTTGGAAATAGCTTTTTTCTCCATTGTCTCAAAGTTAACAGATCAGCTTTTTCTGCGTTGTGAAACAGTTGCATAAATCGGTAAAAGGTGCAGCTGTTCAGAACTAGGGCTGCAACAAACGATTATTTGGATAATCGATTAATCGGATGGGGTCTCGACACGATTAATCGATTAATCGGATTACATGGGGAAATTTTTAAAAACTGCTAGGGAAACGTTATTTCTCTCCTTCCTTCACTTTATTTAACACAACATTATTAGAAAACAGTTCAATAGCAGAAAAACAACATGCCATCACCTAAATTGTCTTATAAAGTGTATAGACAGAGACCCTAAGCTACATCTATCTGTGACCTAAAATGCTTGGTCCAAGTTAAACAGCTTAAGGGCAATTCTCATCTGTTTTGTTTGATCTCATCTGTTAATATTTATTTTAAATGTAATTAAACATAGGCTGTGAATTAATCAAAATTGATCAATATTTCCAAAACTGACTGAAAAAATACCAAATAAAACAAAAGTAAATGAATGCCATCCTCCTTGCGATGATGCCCTGGGCAACTGCCATAAAGTCACATCAAGAAATGCTGCTGATCATTCCAATGATCCCAAATAGACTCACATTAGGCCACATGAAAGCAACTGAACCCAAAAATATATTAACCAGTATATAACTGCACTCTCACACAACACGCCTGCAGCAACAGTTAGGACTCCTCCCTCCCTTTTAAAAGTGTTTTTGCTTCTGAGGACATTGTGGTTGTAAAACCACATGCTAGTAGTCTGGCCCCGGTGTGATCAACCAGTTTCTGCGGGAATGTGACGGCGGAACCAGGGCCAGATTAACACTTTGTTGTACCCTGGGCAACAATATTCAAGGGCTCCATCATCACGACCCGAGGATCACCATAATGTGGTCACATACAGAATATTTTACTGTAATATGCAGTAAATATACTCAATACTTGAATGCCTGACAACACGTAACCCGCCCAGAGTAACCTTTGACCCACCTCGTGTGGACTGACCAATGAGGAGAGGGTCTTAAACTGAGGCCCTCTCTTCATTGGTCAGTCTGCATGAGACTGACTCTCAACTGACATTCAGTCGTAGGCAGCGAAGCTTCTCTGTGCAGTGCAAAAGTCCGGGTGGACAGTTTGTTTAATAGGGTGACCATATTTCCATTTCCAAACAAGAGGACAGGGGATCTGTGCCTATGACGTCACACTATGGCAATGCCACACAAACCATGTTGGGACCCATTTTTTGTAAGAACTAAATTAATATCAGATTCTGCCAATTAAAGGGCTCTAAAACAATTCATATGTAAATATTTTGCATATTTAATGCAAAATCTAATTTTTCTGCTTTAGTGCTGCAACAAGGTTTTATTAATAATAAATTATTATACCTTTTGTTTTACTAGAGCATCGGTAAGCTTCCTGTGCACAGATGATTAAGGATGCTTGTTTCAGCTGTGAGATTAGACGATAGGATCAATGAAAAAATAAGTTGTCACACACTCCATGGAAACTTTCAGAGAATCCACAAATAGTGGCTTTCAAATGGTTTTGTTACTTTTTGCAAGTTTTTAAAAGAAGCAGATGAGACAGCATGTCTGATAATTTAGTTTTTCATCTGATAATATTAGAACATGTCAGTAATGTCTGAGGGGCTTTTATAAACACCGTATAACTAACACTCCTGGAGAGGGTATGAATTACACAGAGGCTTCTGGGGAGCCCAGTTATGGGGGGGGGGGGGGGGGGGGGGGCATTTTGCCTTGGCCCCCAAAATGTCTTGAAACGGCCCTGGGTGTGTGACTGAGTTTTGAAGGTGATCTGAATTGTATCAGATGTATAAATATGACATGTGTATAACTTATTGTTTTTTACTGGTAAAAACGTGTCGTGGTGATAAATCTACCTACATTTTACTTTTCAACACTTTGTTTTGTTTTCTTGTTTTTATTTAACTATATTCCTGTCCTGTCTGTCTCTCATCTTCCTGCATCTCCTCATAATTCTCCAGAAAATCTGTTGCCTGGATTCTTACCTTTTCACCTCATCAGTTACTTTTGAGCAGATCAAAGGGATCTCCTGACCGAAAAGCGCAGAGCGCGTTTTCGATGCTGCGTGAGGTGACATCACCACAGCACAGGTGATGAGCTCTGCAGTAGCGAGCTTCAGGCACAAATAAGACAGAAAATAGAGAACATGTGCGGACATGAACGATCGTGTGCTAATTATAGTTTTTTGGTTGCGCCACTTTGAGAATGGACCGTGCGCTGGAAGCAGCTGCCTGGATCGCTGCGCGACAATGCGGAACCGGTTCGCAGCAGCGCAAGTCTGCCGTCTCTCCCTCACGCTGATCTGCGGCTCTCCCTCGCGCTGATCTGACTTGCTCTGGTCTGCGCGCAACGGCGGGCGGGAAGGGGGGGGGGGCGCTTTTGGAAGAGTTGTGCGACACAACGAATCGATGACGCAATTCGTTGCCAACGCTTTTAGTAATCGATTTTCATCGAATTTATCGATTCGTTGTTGCAGCCCTATTCAGAACGCTGATGCATCTTTGCTCACTAGCTCCCATGGTGTCTTTGAATAATGAATACTGAAACATGATGTTTCCTGGGACGTGATGATGGCAACCTACAGCAGTGAAATCCACACAAGCAGATATGAAAGGATTTAAGAGGCTTTTTACAGCTGTTATCTGGCCTGTGGCTAGCAGCAGCTGTGGTTGCCTGTTATCTGTAACGGTCATGAACCCACACCTCTATGACGGGATTTGATTGTCCTTAAATGTAAAAGGTAAATAAAACACGGTATTAAACTAGATCAAAATATGTTAGTTCATATGAATGATTGTTACAGTTATTAAAAATTGTCACCAGATTTGTTTAGAAGCTGAAACGATTCTAACTGTTGAGTGTTTTGTTTTTTTTGACAATTTTCTTTTTTTACAGGACGTATTCATCAGGCAATGGTGACCTCTCTAAATGAAGACAACGAGAGTGTAACGGTGGAGTGGATAGAAAATGGTGACACAAAAGGGAAGGAGGTAAACCACCCTGAACCCACCAGCAGCAGCTTGAGCTTTTATTTTCAACATCTATAAATAATGCATCCAGGGATTTTCCTGTTCTGCTGTAACTTTCATGCATTTTTTATGGCTCCACCAGAAATTACCTTGTGTGCACAAGTGTGACTAAGTTTATGCAGCATGTTCATTTGATCACAAGTAAACTCATTTACCTGTGAAGGGTTGTAGAGTCAGCCAGTGATAGACTTATAAGAATTTTTCATCAGTTTGTTCATCTACCTGATTTAATTACCCTTGTACTAAAACGGATAGCTACAACAGTAGAATACATGCAGCTGGCATGCAAGAGAAATTAACTAAATCACATTTTACAATAAGACAGGGATTCCCTAAATGTGGTGCGCGAGCTGCCGCTAGGGGGTGCGCGAGGTGAAAAGTGTAATGGCTGCGGAGCTCAGAGAAGTCTGTCATATGTCACCATTAACATAGCCAGAAACTCATTTGTGGGTGGGCCAAAGAAAGAGTAAGTGGGCCCAATAAATGTAATTCAAAACAAGTATATTTTGCGTGTGTGTGTCCTCTGCATGTGCCCTAGCTTCATAATAACAATGCGCCGAGCTTCAGCGCTCTGGCTTGGCGCACACCGATATACACCGATATGTTCCGTATTTGATCATTTTTAACGATGGAGAAATCTGAAGGTGGTGAGTCATTCTGATTGTAATTAACACCCTGTCTCATGCAGGTGTTCTGACATTGTAAACCTCACACACAGAACATTGTGGATGTAACAAAATAAATCAAGACACGATTCCCATCTGAGCATTTTAGCATTATTATATTATTATGTTAGCACACTGACTGTGGGACAGCATTCTAAACGTGGCAGGCTATTAACAGCGTGCTGAAGATCTGAAGTTCAGAGTGCATCTGTCAGAGGTCAGACGCGTTCCAGCGGAACCACGGCTCACGGGTGCACATGTGAGCACATCTGGGCTGGGCAGAAGTAATTTTACAACATTGGTTTAAATAGCGCCAATAACGAGACGCAGTGACTGGAGCGGCTCATGAAGCTGTGCCGCACACACACACGCACACACACACACACATTCAATAAGCATGCGCGCCGCGCTGCTACTGCAGCATTTGTTATTCCAGTCCGTTTGGCAGCGGATCGTAGATTCAGCCACACCATGAAACAGCAATAAGTCGGTCTGAGGCAAAAGTGAACCTCATGGCTATATCTTTTCCATCTTTTCCCCTATCGACATTTGATTACGCACAAGTAGGTAGCCAGTTCAGGTTTACGCAGAGCAGAAGGAAGGAGAGAGCTGGCGCCACAGGTTAAACGTTCCTACTTTAAGAAAACCGTTAAATTGCATTTTTTATGTGCTACCTGGGCACTCTAAATATTTATTTAAAATTAAATCAAAGGAAATTGTAATGGTATTGAATGTTTATTAATTACTATTTAAAAAATGAAAGTGATGGGGAAAAAGGTCGATCTTTTTTTTTTAACCCTGTCTGTCGAGTGACTGTTTAGCTTGAAGTCTGATATATATATATATGTATATATATAAATAAATAAATAAATATATATATATATATATATATATATATATATATAGCCATGCCCTGATGTGGGGGCTGGGGAGTGCGTCGACATGGTCAGGACATAGAAGGGGGTGCGCGGCTAAATAAGTTTGGGAACCGCTGTAATAAAACATTAGATATTAAAGAAATACTTAGCAACTTTTTCATATTTTTAAATCATTTTTTTGAGCCAGTATGTGTTAAATGACCCTTTAGTAAGTACATTTTATTTATATAGCACTTATCACAGACACAGAATCACAAAGTGCTTCACATAGATCAAAACAAAATAAAACCTTAAGTCATAAAATCATAATGATCTCAAAACAGATTACCATTAGAAAAATAAAGTCATAAATAATATCATAAAACAAATGAAAGATGAATACACGTTTGAGTAAAAACTAAGAAAACAAAAGATTTATGTAAAAGCAGCTTTAAATAAAAGGGTCTTTAGCTGTTTTTAATAGGGTAATGAAATGCCACTCAGACCCCCCATTGCCCTGTGTGGCCAGAATACTGCGTTTGCAACTTCAGAGTGCTTGTGTGGTCTGTTGGATTTGGAAAAAAAATGTATCTTACATTCCTTTCACTGCAGTCTTCTTGCTGCATGCTTTCTGCTTGTTTTAGATCATGAGCACAGCTGATTTGTTTAATTTAGTGATGAACCGCCCCTGCAGACAATAATGAAGCTGGGGAGATGTTTCAGCTGTCAGGTTAAGGTGTTAAAAAGACAAATCCACCGCAAGGAGATAAGTTTTGCTTTCAGTTCTACTAAATGGACACTAGGGGGTGATAAAAGCTAGCCAAAGAGCAAGAGCAAGTCACTCCCTACCAGAGTCTTACTCCACTCCCACTTCATGTTTGAAAAATGCAACAAATGCTGGCAGACTTAGAGGGCGGAGCCACTAATAAATACACGAACACACAGGCTCACATCGACATTGTTACATCATAATGTACCAGCTAATGTCATTGTGTACCTCTTAGCCAATAGCGATGGCAGATTTAAGTTCAAATGCAGTGCAGTTTTTACCTGAAGACGACGCAACCCCGACAGTTTTAGGCAGAATATTTAAAATTTTAGTAAAATGCACTAAAGTGCCAAATTATTGACTGCCTGTCTCTACAGCATGATTAGATACTCATTTATAGTTTATCAGCAAAATAAAGTTAATTTGGGGGGTGACTTGCTCTTTAAATATATTCTGTTGTAATGTTTTTGTTGATAGAAGCTCATTACTACTGTTAAAGTGTCTTTAAGTAAATGTTTTATAGTAGATGAGCTTGTTTAGAGTACAAAATAAAACACTACTACTGCTGTCTATTTATATGCAGCTTGAGCCCTGTCATACACCCTTACGAATGTGACTGCATGCAGCAATTTTTCTGCTTCCTGAGTTCTGACCAGAAACAAACCTGAAGCAGCTAATAATGTTATATTTCTGCCTTGCGTCCATGTTAGGCCATCCATGTCTTCATTTTCCTTCAAACCTCACTTTTAGTAGTTCTGTCTTCAGTGGTTATATTTAGTTTTTGGTTTGGGAAAAAATTTGTTTCACTTTGAAATGTTCACGGTGAATTGATGTGCAGTGTGGTGAATTAACACTTTTCTGTTCTTGCGTAGATTGACCTGGAGAGTATATTTACACTTAATCCAGATGTTGCTCCAGATGAGGAGATTGCCCCTAGCCCAGAGACCCTGCCCCCTCCTACACCCACCTGTGTGAAGGTCAACAAAATTGCAAAGGTGAGTGCTGTGACGCCACCTAGACAACAGCTAGGTTAGAGCATGCACACCCCTTTGTTTTAGAGTTCACCTGAGACTATAAGGCCCTGTCCACACGTAGCCGGGGATCTGCCAAAACGTAGATATTTTTCTACGTTTTGGCCTGTCATCCACACGAAAACTGAGTTTTTTCACACGAAAACAGATCTTTTTAAAAACTCCGGCCAAAAGGAAGATCTGCGTTTTCTCCGTTTTGGGTGTCTGCGTGTGGACAGACAAAACCGGAGTTTTAAGGTCCGCAACGTCACTTTCTGCGACAAAAAAAATGCTGACATCACGTGTGCGACCTGTGTTTACACTAGCCGACAGCATGGATGCCCTCAGAGCTGCGCTCGCTTTATCAATTGTCCAAGCGCTTTTTGCTTGTTTGTTTTTGCAAGCGGAATTACTGCTCCTTGCGGAAGACCACAGAAGAAGGACGAGGTTAAGAACGGGGGAAGTACTGCCGCCTACAGGTCTGGCATGTCCTTAACGTATTTATCCGGATACATGTGGACAGTTTTTTTTTAAACGAGGTGGTGTGGACGCAAGTTTTTGGAGGGGCGGATATTCGTTTTTTAAAAAACCCGGCTACGTGTGGACTAGGCCTAATTAAGAGAAATCCAAGTAGATGTTTTTCATCTAAATTATCCTTGTTGTAATCAGTGAGCCCCCCCCCCCCCCCCCCCCACACACACACACACACACACCTTTTGGGTAATCCTTAGATCCGTAATCCAACTCCTTAGCTGTTATTCAGTGAAACCATTGTTTGATGACACAATTCTGAAACAATTTTGTATATTTTTAAAGGTTTTTAGATAATCAACAAGGTCCTTCTTAGAACCACAAACTCTTCTTCTTAAAATGTGTTAGCTGCGTTTTTAAATGGCTGCATAAACACTGAAATGATTCGTGGACACCTTGAATGTGTCGTAGCTTCCAACCCACGCTGCTGTTTTCACTTGGCTAAATGACTTTTGTGTGTGGGCGCGGGGTGTGTTATGAGTGACATCTCGGGCATTAGCATTAAAAGAGGAGACCTCTGTAATCTGCACTAATCTGACTCTTTGGAGTTGAGTATTTCTGTGTGTCTAGAGGAGATTAGTCATGGAGAGCAACATCACCGTTGTTTCCTTTCTCCGAAGTAGGCCCCAAATATAACGGCAACATTTGGAGTCAAACACAAATCAACAGCAGCTCTAATATTTCCTGTGTTTTTGTTGCTGTTTTACAGAACCGACGAACGATAGCACCTAGTAAAAGTGAAACTCCATCCAAAGACAACAGAGGTTTGTTCATTTGCTTTTAAACTTTATTTAAACACAACACAGGATATTCTGCTCTTCTACAAGTATTTCAGATATCATTAAAACATTAAAACTTTCAGCAAACTGGACAGAAAATGTAGAAGGAAAAGCCTTGAAGAGGAAAAAACTGATGAGACTTTGGGTCCACGTCATTATATTTAGCATGCCATTTAATATGAAACCTTTTTTTTTTCTATCTTTGTGGGTTTTTGACTTCAGCTATTCCAACCCGGATCAGACCTCCACAGTCTCAGCAAGTGGAGCCTGCCCCCCCTCCTCCTCCTCCCCCACAGCCTGCACAGCCGACTCAAGCCCAGACCCAGCAGCAGCTACAGAATGGTAAAACGCTTTAAACCGCTGGACTAACAATCCTGGGATTTTGGGATTATTTTCTTTTAGGAAAACTATTTTAGCCAAACATCTATGTAGAAGTTGTAAATGTTGTTAAATATTGCGAAAGTATTCAAACATTTTAGAGATTTCTGTTTAATCCTTCAAAAAAAAGCACAATTTAAAAATGTTCTTGTTTTGTTAATCACAATCATCAGAGTCCTCACATCTTCTGATATCCAGAAAGGAGTTGGGACAGCTTTGTATGTATCATCTCTCTGTTACCCCTCTTACGGTACTTTATGGTGATTCTGATAGATTTCCCAATAGAAAGTGAGTCTTAGTCTAACGTCGAGATCAGAAACCCAAACGTTTCCCCTTCAGAGCTGTGGTGTTGCAGCTAAAGGATGATCTTCCATCAAACAGGCTTTCTGGTTTGGTGTTGTTTGGCTGCACTGCCTTCTCCTGGCGTGATTTCTGCTGAGTCAGCAGTACACCCATTAATAAAACCTCGTGTACTATGCTGTGTGTCATTCAGACCATAATAGTGTTGTAGAGCTCACAGTCATTTGATGATCTCCTTCACTAATCAGTCCCCCACTTAGCCTGAGTCTGAATAACACACAGTTAGTGATGCTGAATTCCTCTTTTACTTTCTTGTCCCATTGCTGACCTAGATCATCTTCTTTGACCAGATTACAGCAGATTATTAATCCTTCCTTGTCATAGTCTGGTTTCCTGGGACTGGAGCCAGCGGGGTTTGGGTCAGACTTGGCAGTGAGACACTGATGCTGCTGCAGACTCACAATCAGATGGTTTTTATATCTAAGAAAGCAGAAGTGTTTTTTACTCACATGGTGCTGCTGTTGCTAATCCTCTGGGATTGACCTGAAACATTAATCACTGGGTGTACTCTGGGCTCATTTTGGGATTGATTTATGATTTATTGAGAAAATCATGTTTGACTTGATTAAATAATTGTAAATATTAGTTGAGTAATACGGTTGTGTCTGGTTAAAGCTGATTAGAGTAATGCATACGATGGGCGAAAGGCTTGAAAGGCTTTTTGTTGATTATCAAGAGAATGCAGCCAGTGTTCACTAGAAAGCCATGTGCCAGCCTCTGCATCACTCTTCAGTTTGGAGCAGGTCCAATCAGGAAGCAGCGACGAGGCTGAGGAAGTAGAAAAAACAGACTGTTGCAAAAACGAGAGGAAAAAGAAACAAAATATTTTATACAGTTTACTAATTCCTCTCCTTTCTTAATCGTAGCAAGGAGGAAGTCAAACTGTGTGAAGGAGGTGGAGAAACTGCAGGAGAAAAGAGAAAGACGTCGACTTCAGCAACAGGAGCTCAGAGAGAAGAGAGCCCAGGTGCCACTAACGGACTAATTAAAAAATAATCCAAATGAACGTATAAGCCTTTAATTCCTGAGTAGGTTTGTGTAATTTTGTTGTCTTTTGTTGTCCAGGAGGTGGACGCTACCGTTCCTAATTATGAGATTTTGTACATGATCCGAGATTTCCGAGCCAGTCTGGACTACCGGCCCTTAACCACAGCAGACGTGGTGAGTAGATGATCTCTATATGTATACATTTGTTTCTTATTATTTATTAATATGAAGTGTTTTGCTTTAAAGATTGAAGAGCACAGAATATGTGTTTGTGTGAGGAAACGTCCCCTCAACAGGAAAGGTAAAAACGTTTTATTACAAGGTCATTAATGGATTTCTCTGTCTAACTTTCTGAAGCGTTGAACTTGTTTTCCAGAGCTGACTGTGAAGGATCTTGATGTGATCACCATTCCCAGTAAAGATGTGGTGATGGTTCATGAACCAAAACAAAAAGTAGACCTGACCCGCTTTCTGGAGAACCAGACCTTCCGCTTTGACTATGCCTTTGATGAAAGCACAGCCAATGAGATGGTCTACAGGTCTGCGACATCAGTTCAACAAATAGCTAAACTATACATTTAGTTTGCTGCATGAAAAGAGCTTCCTCTTCTACTATTTGACTTTTCTGGATGAAAGTTAAACTGATTGTTTCATCTCATCCTGCAGGTTCACGGCCAGACCGCTAGTGGAAACCATTTTTGAGCGAGGCATGGCCACCTGCTTTGCCTACGGACAGACGGGCAGCGGTAAAACACACGTGAGTAAAACTCAGTGGCTCCTTGTTTTTAAGTTTGAATGCTTTTTCCCCACGCTGCTGTTGTGTTCGGTGTTTTAGACTATGGGTGGAGATTTCTCTGGGAAGAACCAAGACTGCTCTAAAGGAATTTATGCATTAGCAGGTGAGCGGATCAGCAGCGTTTTCTAGACTTGTTTTAATATGGAAGGAAAATCTCACCTCTTTTTGTGCAGCTCGGGATGTTTTTCTCATGCTGAAGAAACCCAACTACAAGAAGCTTGAACTACAAGTGTACGCAACCTTTTTTGAAATCTACAGTGGAAAGGTGAGTGGTTTACTCCTTGGTAAGGGTTTGGACTCTCTTTAAATGCCGTGCTCAGTGATGACGGCCGTGTGGTTTTTGTGCCAACAGGTGTTCGACCTGCTGAACCGTAAAGCTAAACTGAGAGTCCTGGAGGACGGGAAGCAGCAGGTCCAGGTTGTTGGTCTTCAGGAGAAAGAAGTCAAGTGCACAGAGGACGTCCTGAAGCTGATCGAAGTAGGAAACAGCTGCAGGTACGACATTAACAGCTGTTTTGATCAAGTTATTAAAGGTATTCATTATGTATGTAAACAGCTTATGAAAAACGAAGCTGTCCTGCTCATTTTACTGTTTATGTTCATTGTTAATACATGAAATTAGGGATGTCCCGATCCGATCACATGATCAGAAATCTGCTCGATCACGTGGTTTCAGACTCGATCGGGACTTGGGCTTTACTTCCCGATCCAAGCCCCGATCCGGACTCGGATACTTGGTTCAAATTACAGGAGAGCAACTTGGTTCTCCTTAAAGGTCGTCAGGCTCCCCTGATGCCCTTAACGTACACACCCAGAAGGAGCACAAAAAAGATCCAGTTTCTACCAATATTATATTATTTACATGGACTCAGCGTAGCGGGGATTCTTTAGAGCAGAGATGCAGACCGCTGATTATTCATGAACTCCAGCTGCTTCTGCACACGGCCACAATAACATTTTCTAAGTTTCTAAGTGGCGTCACCAAAAATATACAATTAACCCACAGTCATTTGTGTCCGTTAATTTTCTCTCTGGTAAGTTCTGTCTGTATTTGAGCATGACGTGTGGACGTGCTCGCGCTGCAGCGCTCATCACTGGCTAGGAATGCACCGATCAGGTTTTTTGCTGCCGATCACCGATACCGATATCAAATAATGCTGATCACCGATACCGATCACCGATACAGATCACGTGGATTGGCCAGAAATTTTCTACAACATTATAATGAGTGCTACAAACTACATAATCTGGGAATAAAGGAAATGTAACCTAATCTAAAATGGTCTGATCGGTCTGCTTTGATCTATTTTGAAAACTCCGATCAAAACCGATAGGGGCGCTATCGGCCGATTGGGATCAAATGCCAATCCATCAGTGCATCCCTATCACTGGAGCAGCACACACTCCGCTTTTTTGCGGTCAATAGATCAATTTGACCTGCTAGTTAAAAAGTTAGTTGTGAGGTGAAAAAGAAGGAAGCAGGCAGATTTTCTGGAGGACTGGGAGATGCAGGAAGATCAGAGACAGACAGGACAGGAAGATAGGAAAATAAAAACCAAGAAAACAAAACAAAGTTCTTAAACAAATAAAATGTAGGTAGATTTTATCCTACTACACGTTTGTACCTGTATAAAGCAGTAATTTATCAGCATGTAGTATTTATATACTATAAAGTGAAGAATTTGTTATTTTGTAGTTGATTGTTCAAACTACCTCACAGAAGTGATCTGTTGTTAAATATTTAAATAAAAAGGTAATTAAATAAAAAATAAGGAACATTTTGGAACTATTTCTTCCTTTTCTTTATTTTTATTTTTTTATGTATCGAAAGTATCGGATCAGGACTCGGTATCGGCAGATTCTCAAAATCAAATGACTCGGACTCGGGGGCAAAAAAACCTGATCGGGACATCCCTACATGAAATACTTCTCTAATGGTTTATTAGCTGCTGTTGTATATCTGTATTCTTCCTGCTGTTTTTCTAGAACATCAGGGCAGACGTCGGCCAATGCTCACTCATCACGAAGCCACGCTGTATTCCAGCTCATTCTCCGGAGGAGGGGAAAGATGCATGGAAAATTCTCACTCATCGACCTGGCGGGGAACGAGAGGGGAGCGGACACATCAAGTGCAGACCGTCAGACTCGTCTGGAGGGAGCGGAGATAAACAAAAGTCTGCTGGCCCTTAAGGTTTGTACATGAACCATTTTAAAAAGAAGATAAATTCTCAGTAGTTTATTGTGTTGTTGTTTCTAAACCACCAGTTTCTCCTTCTGTTTCAGGAATGTATCCGAGCTCTTGGTCGTAACAAACCCCACACTCCGTTCAGGGCCAGTAAGCTCACCCAGGTCCTGAGAGACTCCTTCATCGGGGAGAACTCACGCACATGCATGGTCAGTCTCTCATCTGCATCGTTATCCTGGTTGTATACTTGTTAAGTTTGTTAAACTCAATATTTGTTTTGTTCTTCAGATTGCAACAATCTCTCCTGGGATGACATCCTGTGAGAACACACTCAACACGCTACGCTATGCTAACAGGTGGGAATAGCCTGATCTGATGTAAAGATGTGTTTTTTCTGTAGAGACCAGAATCAGTGGTTTTAGGTGATCTCTGAAGCTCTCGCTGACTCTTTGTACACCCTCCCTCTCTCTTTCCTGCTTTGTTTGCCTCCTGCCGCCCTTGCTCTGCTCCTTTGTGCCGTCATGGCCGGTGCCGCCATGCAGGGTGAAGGAGTTTGGCATTAGTCCATCCGACATCCCCTTCTCCCAGGGCAGCCAGGGTGGTCGCCCTGAGCACTCGCCCACCAATACCTTTGAGTATGATGAGTTTGCTGCGACCTCTCCCAGCAGGTCAAGCACGGCTCAGAGCGCTACACTGCACGCACACACTAATGCACTAATTCAGCATGCATGTTGTCTCATTATTATAATCACACCCATGAGCTCATTATTATTCACTTGATCAGCTGGTCCGTTTTTCCTCTTGGCTTTTGTTTCTGTGATGCACTGTTTTCTTCACCTCAGCTGTAACTTTTGTTTTCCCTTTCATCTTGTGACTTTTAACCTAAAGGTTTTCCTGAAAAGTCATACATCTTCTGAGTGGGTTTCATTTGTGAGTGAGACGTCTGCATGTTGCTGTGTGAGCCGGAGGTGTTCAGTCAGAAGGAAAACTGGACTTGAGCCATTAGTAAAAGCAGGATGTGCATTTGTTTTGGCTAACTCAGACGGCGAAACCTTTCACAGCTCAAGTCTTAACCCTTTGATGCATGAATAATGAAATCTTCAACCACGATTTTTTAAACAATTTTTTTCATTCATATTTAGGTGTGAATGAAACAAATTTCAACAAATATCTTTTGTAAAATTTTGTTAATTTACAAATAGTTTATTACATGTCCAACTCAGGGGACAGTGTGCGTTCTGAACATGAAATGTGTTGGCTTGACTTGCTGAAGCACAAATGGAGGGGCTCACATGCAATAAAGTCTTCAACAGCTGTGCTTAATAGCAAAAATAAATAAATAACAATTTTGAGTACCTGTCCACTGTAGTGACCATTATGCACCAAAGGGTTAATTATCTCTGTACTGAGGATTGGGGACATGGCAGTGATCCCTCATTAGCTTCACGATGCCTCATTAAACATCAATTCCACCATCAGCTACCTTGATAATATTTATTTATTTTTTGCATGACCTAACTGCTCATTTCATGTAAACATATTTAACCTCTCACCTGTGTGTTCCTGACTGGTTTAATGTCTTTCCAGGGTGAAGGAGCTCACAGTGGACCCCAACCAGATGATGGAGGGAGGACGACCCAACATCCAATCCGTCAACCAGCTGGATATTTTAGATGAGGAGTGGCTGAGTATCTCACCGCAGAGAGACGACCTTAAACTGCTCTGTGAGCAAAATGTAAGTAAAGAGAGAGGGGATTGTTTCTGAGGGCCACCATGTTGTTTCTGATCCTATTTTCTGCTGATTGTTTAAATGTTTCCTAGGAGGAGGAGGTGTCTCCCCAGCTCTTCACTTTCCATGAAGTTGTGTCTCAGCTGGTGGAGATGGAGGAGCAGGTCCTGGAGGATCACAGAGCGGTTTTCCAGGTTAATCTTACATGTTCTCACACACCACTGGATGGTCTGTGTTTGACATAGTGCCTTCTAGAGTCCTAGAGCCCACCCACCCATAAGGCACTCTACAACAGTCATTCACCCATTCCCACCCTGGTGATGATGTGCTACGATGTAGCCACAGCTGCCCTGGGGCACACCGAAATAAGTGAGGCTGCCCTAAACAGGCGCCACTGGTCCCTCCGACCACCACCAGCAGGTAAGGAGGGTTAAGTGTCTTGCCCAAGGACACAACAGCAGCCATTCCCTGGCTGGAGTCAGGATTGGTCTTACAACCCCCCGATTACTGGATGTGAACAACTCGCTCTACCTCCAGATCTACTGCTGCCCACAAGCTGTGTGATGAGTTTTATCTCGGCACAATAAGAGAGCTAACCCTCAGCTGTCTTCTCTGAGCAGGAGTCCATCCGGTGGCTGGAGGATGAGAAGGTGCTGCTGGAGATGACAGAGGAGGTGGATTATGATGTGGAGTCGTACGCCACACAGCTGGAGCAGATCCTGGATCAGAAAATAGAAATCCTCTCTGAGCTCCGAGGTATAAGTACATCTCTGAATGGTACTTTTCTGTAGAAAACGATGGCTTTGAATCACTCTGATGGTGTCTTCTCTCCCCCGAAACAGATAAAGTGAAGTCGTTCCGCTCTGCGCTCCAGGAGGAGGAGCAAGCCAGCAAGCAGATCAATCCCAAGAGGCCACGTGCTCTTTAGAGCCGGAGGGAGAGAAGGGTTAAGTTGCACATTCAGAAACATTACCACTAGATGTTTGGCACAACTCAAGTTGTCACTAGCAGCTGTGAAAACACAAATTCAAGGACTGTAACAGGATGAAAGAACTAACAGAACTGACTTGTTAGAAAATTAGGAAGGGAAACGTTTTTCTTTCCTTTTGTTTAGTTTTTTCTCTGAATGAGATTGTTTCCTTCAGTGTTCTTAAATTATTTTCTTTTATACTTCTTTATACTTAGCAGAGTTCTTTAATCTGCTTTAAACAGATGTTGAATGAAGATGTTCTAACGTTTGTCACACAGAACCAGTGTTCTGGCTGGCATGTCTGCATGTGCACTCAGATAGCTTATGTAAACCTCTGCTTAGTCCTCCGTTCTCATCGTGACGTCAAATCTCATTGTGGCGTCATCTTTTTCTTTCTTTCTCAGTTTTTACTCGTTTGAAGAACTCTTTAAAAATCACTTTTTGTTTGTTCCCTTCCTCGCGTTTCTGAGGTCTTGTAGTTTGCTTCAGGTCTGTGCCGGCTCGTTTTATACTGCAGAAACATTTCCACCCATTTAACTCTATTGTAAAGAAACTAGAAAGAACTGTTAATAAATGTATGGTGAAGACCAACAACCGTCTGTTTGTACCAGATGTAGTGCGGGATGACGTTAGTTCTTTTGTTTTGACTGATTTAGGCGACGGGTTTAAATAAAATGACGCTTTCAAAAGATGGACTGAAACCCCTTTGAATGTGGAAAAACTAAATCCAGCTTCAAAACATTGTCAAATTATATTAAAAACCTTTATTTTCCTTTCTAACCCTTAATACTGAGGGGCTGTGGTATCTGAACACCTAAGGTTTCCACCTGATCCTTGTTTAATTCAAAAATACCATGATAGATCTGAGCTTCAGTAACATCCTTGGTGTGTTCATACTGTGTCTAGTTTCTAATTCCATTTTTGGTTCTTTTTAAAACACGGGAAAGGTTTCTCTTTACCTTGACGATTTCGTTTGCCGCATGTAATTTTGCGGGGGGACATGCCCCCCCCCTTTCCAAAGTCAAGTTTTGACCCCTGCACTTTTTACCATCCAAAAACAATATTACACTATATTAAATTGACACTGGTTGCGCTCTAGGACCAAGCAGAAAATGATCGTTTGTGTTGAAGCCCATTTCCCATTGGAGCATACTGTAAAGAACCCCCCCCCCCCCCCCCCTTACTTCTAAAGTGAAAATTACGTCCATGGTTTGCCGACTGCAAAACATCCTCAGAGCTGACGCTGATTGTGGCGTCACTTCCAACTCAGTTTATCCACGGCCAGCAGAGGGCGACAACGTCCTCTGCTGGCCGCTCTCCCCTCTCTGATGGTGCAGTCCCATGCGAGATCCAATGTGTAGACCCCATCGTCTCTGTTCATGGTCCCACATCCACGTCTCCTTATCTCGAATCTTATATTGAATTACTTGTCGCCCTCTGCTGGCTGTTACGGTTATCTACAATTACAAACTAACCACAAATGCAACGACTGACCAGAAACGAATTTCATTCCCTGGTTAGTGAATTTTACAGAAAAGAAATCTGTATAATTTTTTAAAAGATCATTCCTATGAACATAGCATTCATTTAAAAAGTCTTAGTTTATTTTTTATTCAGCTGCAATTTTCCTAGTGTGTAAAGTAGTTTATGAAAGTTATTTATGCTCCTTTCAGTTTATGCAGGTGTTTTAATTTTGATTTCCCCATCTTCATTCTAATCCAGTTATCTGTGTCATATAGTCTTATTGTACAGATGTGAGAAACTGATTTAGTTAGGATCCCAGATGTTTTTACTGTCAAACGAGAGTGATGCAGATTTTTTACCTGCACATTACATGGTTAAGCTTCTGAAGATTAAACAAACACACACACAGTCCCAAACTAATCCATGCTCATAGGCAGAAGTTTAAGATAAGACTCAATGTGAGCCGTTTTAATGCACCTATTTTCAGAACTCTGTTCGTTTGAGCCCAACTCCAGGACAGAAACAGTCACTTTTTGAGCATCAGATGTCTCAGGAGGCTTTTCTTATGAAAAGTGGATTCCTGCGGAGTTGAATGCATGCAGCAGCCTGAGGATGAGAAAATACCAACACTTATGAAGATGTTTTTGTAATTGAAACAATCCACTCATCAAACTAACTTACACCATGAAGTCATCGATGTCCATGGACCTTGCTCTCTTCTCACTGAAATTAGCCTCCTGCAGAACACTCTCGATTTTTTTGCTGATACTAAAATCTGCTGGAACTTCCTGTTGAGATTAAAATGGTTTAAGATTCAAACTCACTGATCGATTAACCCAGTAGCAGCTGTAACGGAATGAAATGACTGTTTTCCACCAAAAGTCATTTTCCCCCTCCCCTCTGACACAGAACTAGTCAGCATGACATATGGCCTCAAGGTCTCATGCATTTGCTTCTAAACTGCTTCTTTCCAGCTCGAGAAGAATGAAGACAAGGAATCTCCTTTTAATAAATTAAAGAACTCTTATTTTTAATAAAGCTAATCAAACAAAGTGTTAGTCAATAATAAGATGTGAACCAGCCTGTGAAATCAAAATATTAATTACTTTATTATAATCCTACAGAATATAATAAGTAATATGTCTTTAAATGTTTCCACTAGGACTGATCTCGCGTAGCGCTAAGACATGACACATTGCTTTTACTGAACCAATCAGAATCTGCCAGATCTGACGGAGGCGTGGTTTTGGTGGTGCTTGGTAAATCTGTCATCTTTTCATTCGACCATAAACCAAAACATCCGAAGTATAAAACTACGTCCACGTCATCTTTAACGCCAGTTCAAAGAGTTCTAGAGAAGTTGGAGCGGCCAATCCGTAACTTTCCTCTTCAGCCGAAAGAACCAACGACAAGCTGGATAAAATCTGTTGCTGTTCGAACTGCTGCAACTGTTCCTTTCAGAATAAAATCTGAACCATCACGACCCAGTTTTGGGTCTCGCTAGATGCCAACAAAACTGTCGTGACCCGGAAGTATCTCACAGACTGGTCTGGTCGGCACCCGCTGCTTTTCCTACCGGCTTCGGTTCCAGAGAGGGTCAAGCTGGACCTCGACATTCCCGATCTAACGGGGATTTCCACAAGGGTATGTAGGCCGATGGAATGGCGTCGAATGTGTTTATGAATCTCCTAACCAAAGCTTATCGCGAAGACATCACCTTCATTTCCCCACCAGAACTAATCGTTTCTTCGGATTTGCAGGTTCTGAACAACGTTCCACATTACATCATTCACCTTAGTTACACCACACATTTAGTGTTAAAGTTAGTCTAGTTTTAATTTGTTTAGTAATAAATCTTTAAACTTTTAAAACCTGACTCTCTCTTCTGTTGTCTCTGAATTAATACGAGGTTGTTACATAATCCCTGCAATAAAAAGTTCCAATCTTCTGGTTAAACAGTACCCATGATTTCGTATTTACTATGGAATCTTATGCCTTATGGCTTATTAAATAACATGTAAATTAACTCATTACACAGCACAGGATGGGATTTGTTTTGAATAAATGAAGCTGTTGAGTATGTTACTCACCACATTGTGGACAGAACAGTGAATCCTGTAGTTCTTCTCCAGCAGCTGCTCCACTGCAGAAGACCTGGAAATGTAAAAACAAACATCAGACTAAACAGTTCTTATAATTCTGAGTCTAAAGTTTTTGTCTGCTTACTTAAACGCTGCATTCAGGGTTTTGTTCTTGCGTACAAAGGCGATTCGAACCAGACCGTCCCACTCCTAACGAAGACAGAAGTTTAGTACATAATATGCTCTTAAGAAGATCCACCAGCAGAGCTAAAACTCACCTGGAAATTAACTGGAGGAGGAGGATTTTTCGGTTCTATCCTAACAACACTTGACTCAACTTTAGGAGGAGGGCGGAAATTATTTTTGCCCACCTGGAAAAAGGAGAAAAAAAACAAAGAAGAAGAAAAAAAAAAGATCAGCATGGGAACACAGATATGTGTTTCTGTAAACCAGCGAGTGTCTCAGACAGTGTACCGACCTTCATGAGGTGGTCCACACGAGCCAGCAGCTGAGTGTTGATGGACAGCCTGCAGTACAGCTTATCTCCGGGTTGGGCAACGAGCCGCATAGCAAACTCCCTCTGGAACATCAGCACTGCACATCTGTACAAAAATAAATCTGATGCATTAAAAACAAGATGTTAAAACAGCTACGCCCATCAGTAAGCCCCAGCTGTCTCACCTAAAGAAAGGCCGGTGCAGCAGGAGCTTGAAGACAAACGGTGATGAAATCTGTACATGCAGGTAAAAATAATTACAATGAAAAGTTGCTAAGTATGTCAAATCAGGTTTAATAGGAGGACGACGTGTGTTTACCTGGTAAGGTAAGTTAGCTACACAGATGTCGAAGAACGGCAGATCTGTTTTTAACACGTCACCAACTAAAACCTGAAGTTTGGTCTGCAGGGGCCTGTTGATGGTTACAATGTTTAGTCATTGAAATGGTGCTGTTTTTCCACCTACTGCTAAATTTCTAAACAAGGTATCTAGTGACACCGGCTGCTGCCTTCACTCACGTGCACTGGACTCTCTTCTGAAGTTCAGCCACTAATCTGCAGTCCAACTCACAGGCAACCACCTGCAAAAGCACATTACTGCTTGAATTTCAACAACAAAAGGGGATTCTACTTAGGCTCTAGGGATGATGATCTGGATACTGTGCATGTATCATCTACAGCTCACCTTCTTGGCTTTTTCCAGCAGCTTTACAGTCATGTTACCAGTACCAGGTCCTACCTCCAGAACGACATCTGTGGGTCTCAGAGCAGCCTGAACAATGACAACAAATCAGCTGCAGCCACTTATAAGGAAGCTCGTGTGGTCCCTCAATGAAACCCATGGCAACCACTGGGCCAAGAGTGAATGTAAAACAGCTATGATTGTTTTGCTTTTAAAGCCTGGCAGATTTCTCTGCGATCATTAAATAGGATTCTGTAAATCAAAGCAAGTTTAAATTGAGATGTTCCTTATCACGCTGTAATCATGTGCTTAAACAGCGTAGTCATTACAGGATTGTAACTTTAATGAGGTAAACAGCGAAATCATAAACTCCCAGAACACTCCCGCACATCCTACCTTTTCTATAATCGCATTGACAACTAGAGGGTTCTTCAGGATGTGTTGGCCAATGCCAGTGTTGAACATGATCCCTGAAAAAAGCAGCATGCACACACGGGGTTTCTGTCATCATGTTCGAATTTAAACTCAGTTTTTATGCAAGATGCAGTTTGCAAGTCTGATAAAGTTGCGTTTAAAACGTATGATCTACGCTAGGACAAAAGCTCCTAGTGAGAAAACAAATCCAAAATAATTCACTCAACAAATAAACGATAAAACGAGTTTCTACGGCTGGAATTACCACATACGCAACTACTTTGACCCTTTTCGTCATTAGACATTTGATCCAGAGTTATCCGAACATTACAAAAACACATTATTGTACTTTATAATAAATAAATGTAGTGTAAACCTCGTATGTGGCGGAAGAAGTATCAGCTTGTTGTAAAAACATAAGCTCTTTAAACACGGTTAGCTAACATGCTAAACCTAAACCACTACTCGGACAAACCTTGACTTTTAACGTCTTGATGTTGTCGACTTTTCTTCTCAGCTTTCACCTTCGGCATTTTTATGTCAGATCCAGAAATAAAATAAAAAATAAAAAAATCAAACGAAATATCTAGAACTTCCCAGGCTTGATAAACACGTGTGGGCCTTGTTCTTCTTCTCTTACAGAAACGGACACGTGTTCTCTCTGTCGCTCTCTAGTGGAGGTTACAGCAATTGTTTATATTTTTTAGAATAACAGAAAATATCAAACACCTTTTGATAAATGATAATTTTATTTGAATTTCCAACAGTTCTTCACATTTGCACTTTAAAAATAATAAAATTTAAAATGACGTTAGTCTCTAGTCAGGGATAGAAAACTCCTCCAGCGTCATGGCAATCTCTTGAAGTTTGGGGTCATCCAGCCAGTTGACTTTACAGGCTGTGAGAATGCTCTACAGAGGAAAACACACGTTAACACACAAATCTATCCTAAATATCAACTATAATCCTGTGGATTACAGCGTCATTTACCTGAAGGACATTCTGTGTCATTATGGCCATCTTTTTATATTTCTCCAGGTTTGCCTGGCCTTTCTCCAAAGCAGCTTTGTATTTCTCTGAATCTGGGTGCTCCATCTTGGACATTAGGCCTTCCATCTCTTTCATTTTCTCATGCGTTTGACGCTTAATCTCTACACACAAGCAACATATTTGGTTCAAGCAAAAAGATCAGTCTGAGAGCTACAATGAGCAGGATAAGGAAAGACAAACCAAGCCTGTTCTTCTGTGTTTCTGTAATTTCTTCTTGAAGTTTACTCGCCTCCTGTAGAAAAATGAAAGATTTGAACATGAAATTGTTAGTTTGGGTTAAACGTTGCATTCTAAATGTAAACCAGATGTTTCAAGGACATTACATGGAGTAAAGAAAGTTTTCACAAGTCTTGTGAGCCACATGGATTGCTTTGTTTACATCTTCAATAACACGTGTCAACACCTTCAGTGCTTGTTCTAATTGTACTGACATCTATTTAGAAAAGACTCAACCGACTACATCAGTAACCTCAGCTTCAGCCACAAAAAACAACTCAATATCTGTAATTGTGTTTTTAAATGCTGCAACTAAATATTTAGCACATAACAAATAACTCATGCAGCAGCAAAGGCGGCAGAGGGTGAGAAGACTTACGTCCTGAAGTTTTTTTATCCGTGAACACAGAAACATGCAGCGGTCACTCACAAATTTCAGAGATCTGAGATGAAAAGAAATTTCCTTCAGTGACCAGAAATCAGTGAGAAAATGTGAACGGTCGTCAGAACCGACTTACTCTTCCTCTGGGTCGCTCTGGTTCATATTTTCTTCCAAAGCGTGCCACATCTGCATTCTAAAAGACACAAGAGCAATAAACTACATCTTTAAGTAACTCAGCTTCTACATCACACGTCCAGCATTCGCTTACCTGTGCAGCGCCAATGTGCTGTTAAAATGAACCACCTTCGCCTCTTCAAGCTCACTCATGAAGTCTGGTCTGAAACAGTTATTTACTAAAATCAGGAATTGTGACATTGATGGTATTTGCTAAAAGTCTGTATATGAAATACTTACAAGTCTCTTTCTGCTTCGGATGCGCTGCAGGATCTTTTATTTTTGCCTGTAATGATAATATTGATATCAGCTCCTTTTAGAGCTGAGGAAAGCACAATCAAACAAAAATACACGACCTTTGATCATACCTGCGTTGAGCTGTACTTCCATCTCAAAGCACTGATTGGACATCTGCTGTTTTAATCTGAAAGGAAAACAATTACATTTATTTTTTACCACCCAGATATTACAATCAGGTTCATGGCAAACATCCATCCATCTTTTTTCAGTCGCTTATTCAGGGTCGGGTCGCGGGGGCGGCAGCCTAAGCCAAGAGGCCTGGACTTCCCTCTCCCCAGCTCCCCCAGAATCCTAAGGCGTTCCCTGGCCAGCTGAGAGACATAGTCCTTCCAGAGTGTCCTGGGTCTTCCTTTAGGCCTCCTCCTAGTTTGCCGTGCCCGGAAAACTTTATCAAGGAGGCATTTAGGAGGCAACCAGACCAGATGCCTGAGACACCTCAACTGGCTCATCTCAATGTGGAGGAGCAGCGGATCTACTCCAAGCCCCTCCCAGATGACCGAGCTTCTCACCCTATCTCTAAGGGAGAACCCACCCTGGGAAGAAAACTAATTTTGGCTGCTTGTGACCGGTAAATCGAGAGCTTTGCCTTCAGGCTCAGCTCTCTCTTCACCAGGACAGATGTGTACAATGCCCGCATCACTGCAGACACAGCACCAATCCACCGTCGATCTCACGCTCCACTTTTCTCTCACTCATAACCAAGACCCAGAGATACTTAAACTCCTCTACTTGAGGCGGGACCTCATTCCTGACCTCACTCACAGTAAACACAACTTAGTAAAAATAAAGAGGTGAACCTCAGCATGTCTGTGGGTGAAGTCTCCTTCAGTGTGGTGGAGCTCCCAGGATCTGCATCATCACTTAGAGCTACGGTCTCCACCATCCGATTTACAATCGCCAAGCCTTCTGATGCATCCATGTGTGAAAGGACAAATCGATACCAAACTCTGGGGTGTTTAGGTGACAAAACCTGCAAGTAAGCCAAATTCCAACTCAGAACCAAAGTCCAAGAAACAAACAAAAAAAAAAGATTCATAACAATCATTTAAAATGAGGTTGAAACAGAAATGTCTCAAACTTATGAATAAACATGGTTGTAATAATTTGGAAGTTTTTGATTCTGGAATCGCACTCATTGTTTATTCAGAATAAAAAATGCATTTGGACAATTGCAGTGTTAAGAGAAAAATCAAATAAGTCTCCGACAAATAAGAAATGAAAATATGTCACCTCTAAAAGACCAGAATTGGTGCACGACTAACACACACACACTGCATTGAAATGAAGCAACAACAATACAAAATAAAAGCACTGCAAGCATCCAGAAGTAAAAGTGCAGAAAATATTAATAGAAATGAAACAAAATAAATGACACAAGCTCATGTGGTAAAATAGCGTGGAATTATTAATGCTTGATGGACACACTAAAACAACTTAATGTCCCATTTCTAGACGTGTCCTGTCAAACCTGAGCTGAAGCGTTGGTACGGGTTAAAGACGGCCCAAACCATCAGAAACCTAAATTATCAGGTTATTCTCTACGACCATCTGCACAGTAGTTAGCTCCTGGGATGGAAAAAACAAAAACAAAAAACATCGTACCTGAATAAAACAAGTTAAAATGTCACATGAACACAAAGCTGCGTCCCGGCTATTGTCCTCTCAAACTAACGCTACTCTTACGAGTTTGTAATACTGCTACACAAGCTACTTAAACGACTCAGTAAAACGTATCAAAACCTTCGCTGGCTGCATTAAACGCCATTATTTACGAGTTAACAACAGCGATAATGTCAATTTCCTCTCGGTATGTGGGTCGCTGCCCTAGCTGTTTACACTACGTTCTTTGAAGTTCGTCGGACATAGTTATACACAGTAATGTAATCTTGGTAATAATTTATTTATGAAATTGACAAAGCATGTCCGCCACATGTTTCACTTCTGTTGTATATTCAAAACATCGTGCATGTCATTAGAAACACAAATATATACTTATTTTGATGTTTTATTTTCTTGTTGACAATGGGAAGTTCTGAATTCCAAGTGTTTCTTGAATGTATCTTAAATGTTCAAAATCCCGCCAGGAAGTGACGCATATTTTCTAAAGTTATCTAAAAGGCGAACGCGCCCTCTACTGGGCAAAACCACGGACATCTTCGACATGAAATACGTAAACGCCCAGTGTCGCCGCCATATTGGATGGGTATCTTCACTTTCCTTGCCCGTTTTTGTGCAGCCTACGGCTACAATGACCGGTGTACTATTGAACTGAGTGACTTTTCTAGCCTTATGGGATTTTATATTTAACTGAATTTAATTTATATGCATTATGTTTAATTACATTTATATTTTAATTATCATGTCATACATTGTGTCTTGTTTTGTAAAAAAAAAAAAAAAAAAAACGTATATATGTCTGTGACAGACATAATCTGTCCATAAACGTCATCATTATTATACGGTGTGTGTGTGAGTTATATTAATTTTAGAAGATGGTCTAAGTAGGGGTTGTGTGTGGGCATCACAACATGCCAAAGGTGTTCCTAATGATAACTATCAATTGCAGATATCAATCTAGTCGTTCTGGGCCATGTGGTACAGGTCATAAATCCTAAAATAGTCACAGTGAAAGTAGGGATATTTGTTTTTGTAATTATTTTCAAAAATGTGGCCAACTTTGTTAATTTATGAGAGGACAGAAGTTCACAGTGTATTTCCTTTATCCTTTATGAATTATCTCCAATAGTATTGTCTAAAATAAATAAAAGGGCCAAGAAAAAGTTTATAAATACATAATAATCTGTAATCAGTGTCTCAAGAATTTGTCTTCATCAATATTTAAATGTGTCTGATGAACAGATTCTTAGAAACCAACAGCTCAATCTGCTTTTTTATATAGTCTAATTAAATAGTTATTGACATCTGTGACATTTCTTGAAGACCAACGTTTCTTGTCTAAGTAGCTTTGCAGCAGTGTGACTGACATCTTTGGCATGGGCAGGTCTACAAGCAGTGTCCACTATTTTGGATAGCAAAACAAGGTTATAGCTAATATGTTCTATCTGCAGAGATTTCCTCACGTCAGAAACTTTGGCCATGCAGATGGCTTTCCTGTCACATAATTGGCTTCAGAATTCTCAATGATTTTTATATTAAGGATTTTTTTATTTACTGGTAGCAAAATAACAAAAGAAGGCTAAGAGTGAAAGAAACAACAATAAACCAACTCAATGAATATCAATATAACAATGCTTCTAAATATGAATACACGTTTTAAACTTTAACTTTGCTTTTTGTTCTTTGTATGTGTAGTTAAGTAAAATTACTAATAAATTAAATCAAATGTAGTTCCACTAGTATAATTAAATATGGACTTTATTCATAAACCATTGAACGTCAGCACGTTCTACGTGCTCTGCGAGTTTCGATTCTAAGGCCGCGTTCAATTACGATCACTATAGACCAAGGCGTCAATGCTGATTGATGTATTTTCCCTCGTAATATCAACATAGCCCTTATACCAGTCTAAAAATGTATTTTAATACTGCAGGTTTATGCTTGAACAAATGACTGAACCGAAACTAAGAGGAATTTAGTCAATTCGTCATCAAGCAACTTTTATAAGTTTCCGACATTTCTTGCAGCACTTGAATGCATCATTTTGCGACTGGTCTTGTTGGATAAATAATGAGGAGGAAGGATGTGAGCAGCTGAAACGATGCTAACCCTAAAACAACGCAGTTAGACAGATTCCCCACTTATGCGTGTCTTTGTTGTCCTTTATTTAAACGATGTACGCTGCAGTTTTAGCTTCCCGGAGACACGCTGCGATAACAAGGAGGGAGGGTCTGGAGCCGAGACACCTAGAATAACGGGGTACCAACGGTCGGGCTGGTAAACACACGGTCGGATGTACGAAAGCTAAAAACAAAGCTAGCGGCTACAGGAGACTGGGACAGACGGTAGACAGCTGGGAGCAGGTGGGCCAGAGATGGGACATAACACCTCTCTGCTTCAGATTAATCCGCTTCAGCAGTGTCCTCGGTTTGTTTGTAAGGCTGTAATGAGGTCTGTGTAAGTGCGCTGCATCAGTAGATAGCCTGTTTATGTTCCATCACTCTGCAGACATGTCCTTCACCATGGAGGACAGCTTGGAGTCGGGATGGGTCGCTGTTCGACCGAATGCGTTTGAGGAAAAGGAAAAGCACAAATTTGTTTTTATTGTCGCCTGGAATGAAGTTGAGGGAAAATTTGCCATTACGTGTCACGACAGGACGGTTCAGAGGAGAAGCTTTGGCAGGGATCCTCTGGCGGAGCTGAGCCTGGACGATGGGGACAAGGCAAAACTGTCTGAAGGTACCCGCAGGGATAAAGTGTCCCGGAGTTCAAGCAAAGCAGCCAGCGATGCAACACCGAAAAGTCCAGTCAGAACTCAGACAGCTGGTCCTGATGCAGAGGTGTTAGAAGAGGACAAGCTGTCCCCCTCTCTGGACAGCTTGGACCTGCAGGAGCTGAACAACCTAAGCAGAGAAGGCTGTAGTTGGGCTGGACTTTTCTCCTTCCAGGACTTTCGGGCGATCCACCAGCAGCTGTGCTCGGTGAACTCGGCCCTGGAGCCCTTCCTCCCGGTGTTTCCGGAGGAACCGGCCGGGATGTGGACGGTTCTGTTCGGTCCGGCGGAAGTGCCGGAAACAGAAATGGACCAGCTGTGCCACAGCTTACAGGTGTACCTCGGTCACGCGCTTGACACCTGCGGATGGAAGATCCTGTCGCAGGTTCTGTTTACCGAGAAGGACGACCCGGATGAGTACTACGAGAGCTTGAGTGAGCTGAGGCAGTCCGGGTATGAGGAGGCGCTCAGCCGTGCAAGCAGACACCTGCAGGAGGTGAGTTTGGTCCTCCAGCCCCTGATGGGACCTATAAGCTGTGTGCAGAACATGCTGCAGGACTGGGAAAGGATTGTAATTTCAGACTCACTAATCACAATTTATACAAAAGGTAAACAAGTCATGTCCTTACAAAAGACACCATCCCTGCTGAAAAAACAGCACTTGTAGTGTTTTGGCTGCTGGTATGCTGGTTCAGCATGCGATGCTGGTGATTGGATTCTCCAGCAAACAAGCACCACATGCTGGTCTCTGCTGCTTTTTTCAGAGGGCTGAACACTGAGTCCACCTCAATCATTAAGTTTGGATAATTAAAACACTCCTACGTTTACATCAGTGTTCCAAACAAATAATAAAAGCAAACTTTGAATAAGAAGTACAACAGGAAACAAGCATCATGCAGCCAGTGACATCTTTAAACCTGCAGCCTGGTGCTTGGGAGGAATCTGGCTGGCGAAAAGACCAGATTTAATAAAAAAATGGCTGCACCTGTAAAGCATATCCTCTTTAGAGAGTTGTGCTCATGGCATGATGACTGTTGTCTGCTGCTTACTCAGCTGAGAGTCAGGTGTACACACACACACATACACCCCCACACACATGCACAAAGTGCAATCCAAGCTCATTGAAATGTGTTCGTTTCTGTTTTTGGACCTTTGGATGCCACAACTTTTTTTCTGATGGCAGTGTTTAATTGCAGATATTCATATTATGATCACCATGGTAACCAGCAGAAAAAAAGCCACTCACAGGTGAAGTGCGTAATATTTTAAACTCTCTTCTTAAATCTGCTTTCTGTTAAGAGGCTTTAGGTGCTGCTGACTCCTGAAGCTCCAACTTCTCCAGTTCAGATTCTGCTGAAACCTCTGCAGGCTCAGCTGGAATGAACCAGATCCACAGAGACACCACTTTCTGAAGGAGGCGTGCTGCCAACGTGCAGGAGCTTATGGAAACCTCAGCGTGTAAAAATACAGTTAGAAAAGATTCAAAGTAGGATATCATGAAGGAAAAGCCTCTCTAACCGATTAGCAGGAGCTGAAGTTAATCACAAACAGAATTATGTGTTGCAAAGAGTTTATTTATTAATCTGCATTTCAAAAATAAGATCACACTAATGACAATTTTTTGTTTGTATATAACATAATTAAAGCCCAGCACCGAATCAAGATGACGTGTGTTTGACACAGACTGGCTAACGGAGCGCAGCTCCCAGACAACACACACACTGCGGGCCTGCTAGTGTTACACTGCTGCAGCAGCTGCTGGTGATTGATTAGCTGCTTTTAATATAAACATACATTATATTTATGCACACTGGCTCTCACACGGTCTGACTGATCAATGGAGGAGGATTAATGCATCCTTGACTCATGGAGCCAGAAGAGTACAAAAAGTCCTCTGAGAGATTAAGTGACAGAGATTTATTGTGCAGGTATTTACTAGCATGACAACATTACCCTCTGGCTTCCCGGGTATACATTTCCTGCTTTTTCAAAGAAAGCGATCTCATTTCAGATGCTGCACAACTTTGATCATACGTTCACTAATGTTGTACGAATTCTTTTCCTAAGGCGTTTCCTCTCTGATCCCTTCATGCCAGTCGACAAAGAGGCATAAACAAATAACCCACACGTCAGACCCACACCGGACCGGCAGCAGTCAGGATAGAAAGAAAGCCAGACGCAGGAAGGTTTCCTTCACTTCCCTTCCTGTGCAGAAATCAAGCAGCAGATAAATCTGTCTGTTTGGATTCATTTGCTGCAGTTTTCCTATTAACCCTTTGATGCATAATGGTCACTACAGTGGACAGGTATTCAAAATTAGTATTTATTTATTTTTGCTATTATTTTGCTATGCTAGCCCCTCCATTTGGACTTCAGTAAGTCAAGCCAACATATTTCATGTTCAGAACGCACGCTGTCCACTGAGGTGGACATGTAATAAATTATTTGTAAATTTTAAAAATTTACTAAAAATATTTGTTGAAATTTGTTTCATTCACACCTAAAGATGAATAAAAAAATGTTACAAAAATCATGGTTGAAGATTTCATAATTCATGCATCAAAGGGTTAATGGCTCTCAGATTGAGATTTCAGGTTTGCTTTAAGGTTTGTTTATTCTCATGATGGAGGTGATGTTCCTCAGCCCTTCCATCACAGCCGAGGCGGCTCTGTCTCATATGACGCTGCTCAGTGAAACCCTGAGAGGTGGTGGTGGAGTTCCACACTAAAGCACTGGGTTATTGATCCTCTCACTCCATTTGGGGGCTTAGTTAATAGCTATTTTAGTGTTTGCTGGTTGCCAGCAGGGCAGCTCAGGCGAACAAAATTGTACGTATTGATCATATTCCCAGCAGCAGATGTGACTTTGCGCACTAAAACAATGAACTTTTCATTAAAAGACTTCTAATATTTAAAGATTCACAAAGCGTCCTCATAAGTCTTTACTCTGGGTTCTCTGTCTCTAGGGGATTACTGTGTTTTTTCCACTTCTGTTGCTATAATCAACACATTTGAATTGAGATTTAAACAGCTTTTTGAAATTTGGCTAATAAGAGGAATTTTTTCATAAGTTGAAAAGAACAATATGTGCTTGCAGCTGCTGGAGAAGCACCGATCCACGGACAGCATGGTGGAGCTGTTGGAGCTGTATGAGGAGGAGGACCAGGCCTACGGCGGCGTGCTGGAAGCCTCCACACAGCTGCACCAGTACCTGCTGCAGCCCTTCAGAGACATGAGGGAGCTCGCCATGCTGCGCAGACAGCAGATAAAGGTACAAACACATGTTTTATACAGAAATAACAAAGGAACTAAGACTAAAAGCTCCTATTTTTATAGTTTTCTTTATGTAGAAGGGTCATAAAACACAATGAGTCAGTCACGTGAAATTCTCATGTCCTAAAATAGAGCAGTTTCACGTCTGTTAACGAGGAAGAGGGATAAATGGTGGAAAGGCTTTGTTCAGTCACTGCAGCACTGATGGTATATTTAGCCCCCTGACTCACACGCAGCACATCGGTAGGGCCTCAAGAGTTATTTCACGACCTTAAAATCTCAAGGTGTCGCACAAGCTTTGTCCCAGATACTTTTTTAAGGCTTTGGAGCGTCTGGAATACTAAACATGACGTAGCAGGTTGGATTTGAGTGACGTCCTGTCTCCGGTTTCCCCGTGTAGTCTCATGATTTTGGGTGTGATCCTATGGGTGACGCTGCAGTCTTGTTTAGGTGTTGCTTTAATTCAGTTCTTTAGTGAAGAGTCAGATGTGGATGTTGTTGGAGCCCAAAGCAAGAGGCTTTTATCAGATTGGACATGTCTGCAGCGCGTCACGGTTGTTAGTCGCCTGTGTGTGTTTGCTTTGCTCTCCACAATCACTTCCTCACAACTCGGTTATTTTTTCCTTCCTGTCTCGGTCGCTGCGCTCCGTGGTTTTCATTCACTTCAGTGTGTTAATTTTCTCGCTGAAACATCAGAAAGTGGAGCTCTGACAGGGCAGTTTAGAAAAAAGAATACTCAGGTCCCACCGAGATTTGAACTCGGATCGCTGGATTCAGAGTCCAGAGTGCTAACCATTACACCATGGAACCTCCTAGTGATGTGGGGGGAGGGCGTAGCTCTGAGGGTATTAATGACATGCAGTGGCGGCCTCAGCCATGTGCTGGACTCTTTCCTTTTGTTGCTCTCTTGGGTTTCAGATGAATGCACAAACATAAATAAACACCTGAGCTGAGCAGATGTTTTGTTTTAAATATTAGTGTAATGTTTAAAAATATATATCTTTTAATCTAATAAAATCTAATTCTGTCACATTAAACAAAGCAAAAAGTGGTCATTTTGCAGACGTCGTAGATCGGTTTAATCGTGTAATCCCTGCATGTAGTCTCAATTCAAACACACGCAGTGTGTGTCTACAGTCGAAGATAACAAAACAAAATAGTTTTCACTGAATCGTAACTCAGAAATCAAAGCTTTGCTTCAGAAATCCTCGCTATACAAGAAACTAGGTAACTTTTTCAGGCAAAACAAACAAGATGCTTGAGCCGGATTTCTGCTGAACATCCATAATCCAAACAGCAGCTGGACATACTTGTTATAAATGTCCAGCAGATTATCTGAAAGGAGAAAAGTTGCATTTGATTGATAAACAATCACAGATTTCAAACTTACACCAAATACAGAAAGATTAAACTTAATCCTGATGCACCACTATTTTACGTAGCGGATGTTGATCAGGTGCTAATAAAGCATTGAGGCAATAATAAAAAGTAAAACCGAAAATAAATGTCAATAAAATATCTAACTCATTCTTTTCCTGGTGTCACATCTTCATTAGTTCACTTTTTAATACATGTCTGGTGCTACGAAGGCTACATTAGATGCCATTTAAAATCTTTTTGAGGGATATTAACATTATTTGGTTTTATCCTCAGTCTTTTTCCCTTTAACCTCCACAGCAAGGAACAAAAGCAATAAAAAAAGCCTTTTGCATTATTTATTAATTTGGAGAAACAAGAGTTATAAAATGTTAATTACAACAATAAAATAAATAAGAATTTTTAGCTAGAAACACTACAAAAATGTAATGTGGTTAATGTTTTATTCCAACATCTGCATAATCTTAATATTATTTCTAGTTTAGCTGTTTTTGTTCTGTTTCATGCTTAAAACAGATACAGAAACCAAATTATGATTGACCTTTTATGGGTTTTAATTCGTCTACTTCTTTGTTAAATGTATTCACACTCTGATGGAAATCACACTTTTATTAGCACTCCACTATAAATAATCCCAAAGTGTGCGTATGTTTAAGACATGACCTAAACATTGTTTTTAAGTGTTATTTGTCACAGATTTTAAAGGGGTCATAGCATGGAAAATCCACTTTTTGAAGCTCCTTACCATGTGATATTGTTTTTCATCATGAGAAAAAACCCAAACCCATTTTTGGCTGCATTCATGGATTTTCTTGTTTCAGCTGCAAATTTGGAGTTTTACTTTGAAAATCCTGTAAAGCGTCAGTGGAAACTGCTTCTCGTCATCAGGCCCTGCTCCTCACCTGGAAGCCAGTCTCTGGTCTGAAACCTGTCTCCCCCATGGTCTCCCCTGGGCATTACAGGATGTGTGGCTTAGGCGGCTGGTGTCATGCAGCAGACTTGGTCGTGCGATGGTTAGTGTTAGGGCTGTCATGTGCAGGTTCTCTTCCCGGTCCGAGCAGTAGCTGTTTTCTTCTTTTTTAGCTATGCTAGCCAGTATTACGTTTTCAGTCCTTTATTGGTAAACTGCTTACAAAGGAAGGACTAATCTGTTTTTTTTTTTACTTTCTTTAGCCAGTGTGAGTCCATGTGAGATGAGCAGAGTAAATCAGCTGAAATGACCAAATTCAAAGATCTTTAAAGACACAAAATATTTTGCAGAAAATAATAAATAAAGCTAAAATATAAAAACATGAAATCTGCTTCAGCTGGCTAAATAAATGACTGCCACCACCTCCGGGAGTTGAACCCACAGGCCACATGGCAAAACTAAGGAAGCAAGCAGATGCCTGTAGGACTATCGTAACCAATGAAGGAAATTCTGTTGTAGGCACATTAGTTGGCGTGGGCGGAGCTTCAATGAAACGAAGCGTTTTATTTCCACGTATAAATTCAAGCTGAAGAAAATAATTCGTATTTAAGATAAATGACATCTCAATAATGTCTACGGTGATATTTTCATGTTCTGCGCCTACCGTTGCTCTCAAATGTTTAAAATAGCATGATTATGGAACCTTTAGTATCTTTCCGGAGTATTTCTCCTGTCTGATGGCACCATCTAGTGGCTGAAAAGCATATCACACAAACAGTTTCTCCTTCCCTTTTTTAAGGTGGCAACTTCACGTTTCTAGTTTATTTATGTCCTTCTGTAGCTGACAAACAGAGCTAAAACACGTTGTATTATTCCCATCTCATGTTGTGTTTTAATATATTTATATTTTAGAGACTTACTTGTCCGTGAAATGTTCATCAACACTACATCAGCCGAGGTATTCCTTCAATTTGAAGCATGTAAGCGGTAGTCTACGCTATTGGTTAATTCTGGTCGGCACTCAGCTTCCTATTGCACGGAGCTCTGCGGGGCAGGGATACATGATGAGACGATCACTTTCACGGATTTCTGAAAAATCACACATGATTTTTGAAAGGGGAAAACTCCGGAAAGATACTTTAATTAATTGACTCTGTCATGGAGGTTACGTGTGTTTTGCTGACGATGACGTCCATCCTCTCTTCAGATTTCTTTAGAGAACGACTATTTGGGCCCGAGGCGGGTTGAAGCTTTGAAACGGGAGGATTCTGACTGGCAGAAGAAAGCTCAAGAGGCCGTCGTCAACATCCAAGAGTTTACTGTAAAATACTTTGAGATCACGGCCAGAGCCCAGAAAGGTACTTTGTGCCAACTTCTGCCGATGCCGAGTCGATAAAGCAGCAGCTGAATGATTCTGTTGAATCACACACACACACACACACACACACACACACACACACACACACACACACACACACACACACACACACACACACACACACACACACACACACACACACACACACACACACACACACACACACACACACACTGGTGTAGTAATATTGGTTCTCTATCGACCTGTGTGTGGTTTTCAATCCCAGGGCTAATGTATTAATGAGACAGAACAGACAGTCATGCTCTGAATGAACAGTGACAGGAGGAATCAAGGACAACCTATTGATTCCTCAGTTCTGCCTGCAGACTCAGTTTGTGAGGTTGCTCTTGAACGTGTCCTTGTTTATCACACATCTTACCCATGAACTCAAGTTTTATTTAAGTCTTTTTCTATTAAATACGATGTAAACTTGGGTTTTAAGCTGTTGTCTGTGATGGAAATAGTTGTAATGACCAAACATGGCCAGTAGGTGTCTCTGTTTTGTTTCAGTGAGTAAATGCAGCAACATTCCCACTCATTGAGCATGCATTGGTTTTTGTGTTTAGGTGTGTATGAGCGTATGAAAGTGGACCAGAGAAAGTTTGGGAAGTCTTCGTGGACGGCAGCGGTGGAGCGGATGGAACGACTGCGCTTTTCGGTTGCCAAGGAAACCCTGCAGCTTCAGAGAGCCAGGGAGCTCAGCCTGGAGCAGAGGAAACACACTCTTAGAAAGGAGGTGCGGTGCACTTGACATCGTATCAGGCGTGATTTAGCACTTTGTGTTGTCTCCCTGCTGAGCTGTGATTCCCCCTTCAGATGCAGAGTCTGTGCAGCAGAGAGGACGCGATGGCCCTCCTGGACCACATGGAGACTCAGTACTACGAGCTCCAGCTGCAGCTGTATGACATCCAGGCGGAGATACTTCAGTGTGAGGAGTTACTCCTCACCGCTCAACTAGACAGCATTCGTAGACAGATGACGGGTATTTACAAAATTATGGGTTATTATTTGTCGTTTGCTAACGTGCTTCAAAGAAACAGTAACAATTCATTAGATTTAGCTTTTCTTTCATAATTTTTCTGTTTTTGAACAAAAACTTACACAAAAATGTATTTTATCATGACACTTTTGACTCTTATTATGCACATTTGGTTAAATATTGCATCTTACCATTGCATAAGGTTTGAACACTCGTGAAAATATTCTATTTCTGTGTTTTATTTTCACGAAATTCACCAAACAATCCACAAATGAGGAATCAGAAACACAAATTAATGTAGAAAATTATTCTAGACAACTCTTTTGTGTCCCAAAGTGTCTGTTTGTTTACGTATTTGTGCTTTCAGAGCGTCAGGATGAGGTTGTGTACTATGATACCTTTGAAAGTGCAGATGATATAACAGAAGATGACGCAGCAGAGAGAGAGGAGCTGCACAGACTCCAGGCCAGCGCCCGACAGCTTGAGGCACGAAGGGGGCGCATCACTGCCAAGCGCTCCTATCTATGTAACAAAAGGGTGTGTGTCCAATTCACACTCTCATTTTTCTTCTTCAGTCATATCTTGGAGTCCACTGTAATTGTTAAACATCATTTTTTTTCCTGTGTTTGTTTCTTTAGGAGATCTGTGTAGCCAGCCACACACAGAAACAACAGAGGCGTCAAAGCATCCATAAGGAGGTTAAATGCTTTTTTTTTTTGTTCTTTTCTGTTACATGTTATATAAAAAGTTACTAGAAGTTCTTTTTTCTTGTTTACATGTTAAACATTTTTGAATCTCTAGCTGAAAAACGAAGAGGAAGAAGATGAGGAAATGAAGAACAACAGAGTGAGCCAGGAGAGACAGAGGACTCTGGACAGGCTGCGCACTTTCAAACTGGTGTGTACCTCCGGTCTAATAGAAGTGTGTGATCTTATTTTGTGGTTCTCATTGCGATCACCTCCTGTTTGTCTCTGTGTGTCTCCGTCCAGCGGTATCCGGGTCAGGTGATTCTGAAGTCCACTCGTCTTCGTTCGTCTCACACCAGGAGAAAGGAGCGCGTCAGGAGCATGGACATCAGCTGCGTGAGTGAGAGGGAGGAGTGTGTGGACTCGGTCAGTGTCCAGACTCAGGATCAGCTGCCATGTCTCAGTACCAGCGTTCAGACAGACCCTAGCGCCACGCTCACCACTCAGCCCGTCGCAACGCTCACAGCCACAGCTCCTCCTCTGCCTGTGCCCAGTCTTGCTGACTCCTCCTGCTCTCCCTGCTCCTTCTCCTCCCTGCTGGCATCCCCCATCTCTCCTCCACCACCGCCTCCCCCTCCACCCCCACCACCAACAAAGGATGAGTCGTTTCCTTTCGGGAGCACGGGTCAGTCGGATCAAAGAGCTGAGGGGAAGAGTGCAGAGGAGGAGCTGATGTTCTCCCCTCTTGGCCCGTTCATCCCTCGGTTCTTTGACAGCAGCCAGCTGGTGAGCGCACGGAAAAAGCTGAGGAAAACTCCCGAGTATGACTCCCACAACAGAAGAGGTACTAGTTCTTGACTGGAGTCTTCATAATAACAACCTTTAAGTGCACTCATGATCTGTTTCCTACTTCCTGTCACAGTGAGCTCTCCCATGGACGAGGTGCTGGCCTCTCTGAAGAGAGGAAGCTTCCATCTGCGGAAGGTCGATCAGCGATCCCTGCCTCCCACCAAGGATGATGACGACGACCCCAACAGCATCCTGGCTCAGATTCGCAAGGGGGTCAAACTTAGACGGGTTTCTTGTAAGAACATGAGAGAGCAGAAAGAGCTCCCTGCGTACACCGACCCGCTGACGAGGAGCATCCACGAGGCGCTGCGTCGCATCAAGGAGGCCTCGCCGGAGTCGGACTCAGATGATGATGGGCTGGCAGGTCCAGACTGGGAAAGCTAGGGCTCATCATAACACACACACACACACACACACACGCACGCACGCACGCACGCACGCACGCACGCACGCACAAGCACACACGCACAAGCACACACGCACAAGCACACACACACACACACAAGCACACACACACACACACACACTGGAATGTGTAATGGAGCCAACACCAGACCAGAGGTTTATGATCAACTTGTCACTGTCATAAAGCATATGGTCTTATTTATTTATGATGTACGTCGCTGTGTTTCCATTTCTGTAATCAAATGTATGGAGGCCATGTTTATTTTTGTTTCCTATCGGCCGCACCGTTAAACGTCTGCACTTAGCATTTTTATCACCGACGCACCGGCACTCGGCTAAAACGACACAGATGTACGGGAATTTATCAGAGCTGAGGATTTCAAACACGAAACCAAGGCTGCAGCAAAAATATGTTGCTGGTGTGATGGGTAATCTGGGGGTTTATGGGAGATTTAAAAATGAAGAGCAGATTAATCAGAGATTCAGACTGGGATTACTGGATTTACTGTCCAGACTGTAGACCGTTAAACCATCAAACATCATCCCACCACCAGTTCATCCGAGCCACATTCCAGTGATCCTTTCTTGTGTCTCCTGGGTGAATCAGACCCCGTAAGGCCCTCTGCTCATCTTCATCAGACAGATTTCTTTGAATACTTAATGATGCAAGGCTTCTTCCCCTCCCCCCACTCCTGTCCTTCAGCATCCCTGACTCCCAGCCCCAGTCTAGGTAAAGGAACCACCATGTTTTATGGTCCTCAGCAGAGCTGGAAGAACTTGTCACGTTTCATCTAGGTCTAGTAGGAGGTTAGACTCTCTTGCCTTCTTATTCATCTCTTGCAGCAGCACACAGATGGAGGTCTGTTACTCACAGTGACGGAGGTGAAAAAACACCAAACTCACAACCAATATGTGCAGAGGAGTCCTCTCACAGAGGAGATAATTAGTTCACTGGTAATTCTCAGCACTTTTCCCACAACATTTCTAGTTCACTAGTTGGCTGTTTTAATCCGTAGTGAGACGGCGGTGAGCGTGAAAACACAGAGCAGATTGTGGAGAAGGAGCTAAACGAGATTACAGTGATAACGAGCAGTGTGGGAATTCATGAAGAAAGATGTTTCATGAATGAATCTCAGCATTGTGCTCTTGCATTTAACTGCTTTGGTTTTAGTTTAGTGCTTTTTCTCCTGTGAGTTTAGGGAGAAACAGAAGCACATTAACAAAAGCACTGAGGATATTGTTGCAGCATGTTTGTACCAGAAGACCTTTTTGTTGCTGTCACCTATCTGTAGGAAGGCACGGGAACAGCTGTGGTATTTATGAGCGGGAAAGCTCAATACTTTAGATATTTTTGTTTTCTCTCGGCGTAAACCAGCTCTGGTACTGGAACGTCTGAGTGTCATCACAATGTTCTTCCATGGCACGCTGATCATGTAGCATGAGATTACAATCTTACCTCTGCCCGCCTCTAGTCCAGCTTTACTCAACAGTCTTCCCAAAAAGATGTCGGTTTTCGTGGTTCCGTTGCTCAGAAGCTCCAGAGAAAGGAGGCAACACCATTCCTGACTCTTGTCATGGGTTTGATACCTACCTTTGCAGGCTGTACATTTGCATCCATTTGCTTTTGTTTATATATGATTTCTTACTTTCTGCCTAATTGTTTTGTGATGTTTTTTTCTTTGGAACGTTTTCTGCACACGCGTGTTATCCCCACAGGCTGACTATATTACAGCTTATCTACATACCAATGGATCCTTTGAGACGCTGTGCAATTTGACATAAGACAATACAAGAAAAGGGCATGGAGAAAAGTAAAAATCATAGCTGAAGATTAGATTGGTCACCTAAATGAATGAATTTAGCAATCTTTGCAAGTGTTTTTTACACCACAGTGTGTTCCAGAAGCACCTTATTTCTGCCTTGTGTCCTTGTGTCTTTTTCTTTATTCTGATTTTTTTTATTTACAACATTTCCTTTGGATTGGAATAAAATCATTAAAGCAGAAGAGATTGTTGAATTATTTCCTTATCCATCCATTTATTTTATTTATCCGGGGGTCGGGTCGCATGGAAACCAGCCTAAGCAGAGAGGCCTAGATTTCCCTCTCTCCAGACACTTGGGCCAGCTCCTTTGGGGCAATCCCAAGGTGTTCCCAGGCTGCACGAGAAACATAGTCCCACCTTTGTGTTCTGGGTCTTCCCTTAAGTCTCCTCTCGATTGGACGTGCCCAGAAAACCTCACCAGGGAGGCGTCCAGGAAGCACCCTAAGCAAATGCCCTAGCTCCTCAGCTGGCTGCTCTTGATGTGGAGCAGCAGCGGGTCTACTCCGAGCCCCTCCTGGATGACGGCTTCTCACCCTATCACTAGGGAAGATCCCAGCCACCCTGCGGAGAAAACTCATTTGACCCTTTGAATCTGCGATCTCATTCTTTCGATCACTACCCAAAGCTCGTGACCATATACTGTATGAGGGTAGGAATAGATTGACCAGTACATCGAGAGCTTTGCCTTTCAGCTCAGCTCTCTCTTCACTACAACAGACCGGTACAACGCCCACATCATTTCAGATGCAGCAGCAATCTGCTCATCGATCTACCACTCCATCTTAACAAGACCCCGAGATACTTAGACTCCTCCACTGACCTGGAGATGCACTCTATGCTTTTCTGACTCAAGACCATGGCCTCAGATTTGGAGGAGCTGATTCTCATCCTGGCAGCTATTATTGTTATAAAAAATTCATTATTAAAACACAAAATGTTTAGGTTTGTACCTGAATTCATCACAAAAAGACAAATCTCACCAGTCTACAAACACAGTTAGCCTGAGGTACCTCTTTAATGTCATGAGTTCAAAATTACTTTAAATAGTCAAAAATATTGCCAGTCTGCTCATACCTCTAAATACAATAATAATAATAATAATAATACCTACATTGAAATACCATAAGTTACAAAACAAGAGAATGAAAAGCTTCTTATCCACTACTGTACAAAGGCATTCATGAACAATAGCAATAATATTAAGGTATTCAGTCGCTGCCACTCAGATCAACACAGTTACATCTGACACCGAACAGGTAACGTTCCCCTTAAGGAGACTTATTCTGGTGCATCATCCCCCTTATATACTGGACAAACATTATGGGTTATAACAGGTTTTGTTTGCGATTTCCATGGTGGCCCTACAGGCGTTTGCCCACATGGATTTTACCAGGGCAAAAATTAGTTTTTAGAGGGAGCCAGATGGAGTCTATTAAAATCTTTGTGGGGCCACATTGGAAACTGCGGACAAAACCTGTTGGGACCCATACTAATTTCCTGCATATATTCCATATGGGGCCTCACCTATGTATTTAAAAATAATTTTATAAGTTTATTTTAAGATTTGCCATTATTTGAGTGTGTTCTCATTGTGTTACCCAACTCAGGCCAGATGCTAAAGGGTAAATGCACAACAATAAGTCCCTACAAGGTGTCCCTGTGTTTGATTCATCCATCCATTCATTTACATTGCCGGCGTGAGTAGAAAGTTGAAGAGTTCCATATTTATATCGTTATTATATTAAAAAATAAACCAAAAAGAATAGAAACTGATTAGAGATCAGTGTTCACCTGTTAAGAGTGATAATCAGTGGCCAGTTTCACTTGAAGGTGGAGATTTACAGCCATGGAGATGACACTCTGTGAGCCCTTCTGCACTACTCCGACCTCACGGGGCTGCCACACAGTTTAGCGGTCAACAGTAGAACACTTTCTGCTGGAAACAGGTTTGCTTTGACCTTTCTGGATGGGTCCACTGAGTAGAGTACCTGATAGAGTTGGTGTCGTATAGAGCCTGTCTGATATTGCTCAGTGTGTGTGTGTGTGTGTGTGTGTGTGTGTGTGTGTGTGTGTGTGTGTGAGAGAGAGAGAGAGAGAGAGAGAGAGAGAGAGAGAGAGAGAGAGTATGTGTGTATTAGCCGTAGGCCTCTTTTGGACACACACCCCACACTGAGTTTGGCAGGAAGACAGGTCAGTTGTCTGTGATGGCGGAAGCAGTCTGGATACAAGAATTTCAAATTTCTGTGTTGCATGAAAACGCCTCTGGAAGATTCATCTTTCATGTAGGACTTTTTAATAAGATGTGATTAAACAGAAGTCCTTTGTTTTTGCTTAAGAAGTGTATCAACTCCATTTCCCAGCAGCCCTGTGACTCCCAGCTGTGGAACGGCCACTGCAGGCCCTAAAGGTCGGACTTGTCGGATCCCGCTTACGTTCTTCTGGCAGCCCAAGCTCAAACGTGGGTTCTCCTGCTCTCTTTACAGCGAGTCACTTCGGATCCAAGCCTCTGCTTGTTAGAGGACAATTTTTTTTATTCAGGGATTTGGCAGCTTTGGATCGGTCCTTTAAGTCAATTATTTCTACCAGACTTCCAACATTCCCACAGGAGGGGAAGTTTAGAGAGAATGAATGTGTAAGTAGGTGTTCTATGGTGCAGCTCTTCCAGTCAAACAGCAGGTGGCACCAAGACTCAGTTCTTGTGTCAGTTGGGTTGGGTTGGGGGGGGGGGTTAAGATGCAGTGCACCATGATGGGCATCTCCACGACTGAGTTCAGCGAAGGTTAAGCCAACAACAGCCCATCAGAAAGCAAGCTGAGGTAGTCTCTGCATCATCGTCACTACAGGACGGCTCGCAATCAGAAGAGACTTGACGTTTGTATGGTCAAAGGTGGAATCAGCTCTTCGTGTACGAGCTTTTGAACGTGGGCAGTGCAGTGTCTAGGTGGTTATGTGGATGTGGGGGTGTTTCGTGGAGACGAGAGGCAATGTGGGTGGGGTAAGGGTTAAATTATCGTATGGCTCTGTGATTTTTAGGAACCTCTGTCTCCTAGCTGGCCTCCTCTATGAGTCGAGCCAAGGTGTCTCTGAGCTCTGTCAGCTCGAAGATCTTTCCATCAAGCAGCTCCAGCAGCGTCCGCAGGCTCTTCCTGAAGTTCTCCTGCTCTTCCTGGGTCTCCTCCAGTCGCTGCTCAGCTCCTGCCAGCTGCTCCTCCAGCACTCGGCTGCGTAGCTCCGTCTCCTGAGGACAAAGATGAAGCTGTCAGTGTTCTGGTGCCACGAGGTAGACATTAGATCCACCCGTCACGTAAGAGAGAGGTTTACCTCAAGCTTCTGAGTGAGAGTATCTTTCTGCTCCATCAGGTCATTCATGTTTTCTAGTTCTTCTTTTAACTTTTCCATTTCCTGGAATAAATTAAATTGGATTAAAGTTTGTGTGCCAACTGGGAACATCAGCCTTTCTCACACACAGCTA
The DNA here is from genome assembly GCF_043380555.1 of Nothobranchius furzeri. Classification (NCBI taxonomy): domain Eukaryota; kingdom Metazoa; phylum Chordata; class Actinopteri; order Cyprinodontiformes; family Nothobranchiidae; genus Nothobranchius; species Nothobranchius furzeri. The sequence goes on from NC_091757.1 coordinate 44,483,992, forward strand.
ACCTCTTCTTTGTCCCGGAGCACATTCTCAAGCTCTTCTATGGTCTGGTTCAGTTCCGTCTTCTGGGATTTGATCACTGGGGTCTGGTTACTCTGGCACTCAAGCTCCGTCACCTACAAAGACCAGATCTTGGTTGTAATCACCACAAACTGGATCCCTTTTTTATTTCCACTCCTGTCATCTGCTCCTCTCATCCTGACTTCACAGCATCCCCTTCCAAACAAGTACTGGTATTTGATCAGAATAGTTTAATCACACATGAAAACAAACAAGCACCCGCTTGTGTAGTCTCTCTGCCTCCTCTTGGTAGGCGGCCAGTTGCTGTTTCCACTGTTTGACGTTGGCTGTGGATTCCAGCAGCGCTGCTGTTAGCTTGGCGTTGTTCCCCTTTAGTGCCTCCAGCTCAGCCTCCCAGTGTTTTGTCATGGCCGGGCTGCAAAACACAGGAACATACAGAAGATGCTGTCAGTTTGACAACAGTAAGTTTTTGTGTTTGGGGATGGAAGCTGGAAAAAGATGCGCAAACAACAGAGAACTGAGGCCCATTTGTAACTTTCTATCCTTTCATTTACCATTTAGTGTTTTTTGTGAGGTTTTTACCCTCATCAAACCCAAACAGCAATGACAAGTACGAGTACCAGTCCAAAACCACCCAGAATGTCACAAATAATCCCACAGCATAACTCAGCATCATTCTGTCTTCTCTAATTTCCTCTAGTTTTATGATCAAAGATCCTGCAGTGACACACTGAAATGTGCACAATGCCTCAAGGAGGCTTAGAAGACAGAGTAAAGGAAGTAAAATATTCTTTATTGCTGTGATGAGGCTGCCCTTGTTTGTGAGACTCACAATTCGGATCTTCTGTCTGAGAAAAAAGAAGATTACAACAAATCAGAGTCATCTGAGCCGAACAGGAGAGGCAAACTTCAGTGGGTTGGGTCTGAAGGTCAAAAAGGTTTAGGGCCAGCGAGATGTAATCACACAGAAAACAACACAATAATGTCCAAAACATAAAATGGCCATACTTATCTCACAAACGTCATTATTAACTGATTGTTTCTATTAGTTTATTTCTATTAGACGAGAGGTCTGTAATTTTCATCATATGTACAGGGAGTGCAGAATTATTAGGCAAATGAGTATTTTGTCCACATCCTCTTCATGCATGTTGTCTTACCCCAAGCTGTATAGGCTCGAAAGCCTACTACCAATTAAGCATATTAGGTGATGTGCATCTCTGTAATGAGAAGGGGTGTGGTCTAATGACATCAACACCCTTTATCAGGTGTGCATAATTATTAGGCAACTCCCTTTCCTTTGGCAAAATGGGTCAAAAGAAGGACTTGACAGGCTCAGAAAGGTCAAAAATAGTGAGATATCTTGCAGAGGGATGCAGCAGTCTTAACATTGCAAAGCTTCTGAAGCGTGATCATCGAACAATCAAGCGTTTCATTCAAAATAGTCAACAGGGTCGCAAGAAGCGTGTGGACAAACCAAGGCGCAAAATAACTGCCCATGAACTGAGAAAAGTCAAGCGTGCAGCTGCCAAGATGCCACTTGCCACCAGTTTGGCAATATTTCAGAGCTGCAACATCACTGGAGTGCCCAAAAGCACAAGGTGTGCAATGCTCAGAGACATGGCCAAGGTAAGAAAGGCTGAAAGACGACCACCACTGAACAAGACACACAAGCTGAAGTGTCAAGACTGGGCCAAGAAATATCTCAAGACTGATTTTTCTAAGGTTTTATGGACTGATGCAATGAGAGTGAGTCTTGATGGGCCAGATGGATGGGCCCGTGGCTGGATTGGTAAAGGGCAGAGAGCTCCAGTCTGACTCAGACGCCAGCAAGGTGGAGGTAGAGTACTGGTTTGGGCTGGTATAATCAAAGATGAGCTTGTGGGGCCTTTCCGGGTTGAGGATGGAGTCAAGCTCAACTCCCAGTCCTACTGCCAGTTTCTGGAAGACACCTTCTTCAAGCAGTGGTACAGGAAGAAGTCTACATCCTTCAAGAAAAACATGATGTTCATGCAGGACAATGCTCCATCACACGCGTCCAAGTACTCCACAGCGTGGCTGACAAGAAAGGGTATAAAAGAAGAAAAACTAATGACATGGCCTCCTTGTTCACCTGATCTGAACCCCATTGAGAACCTGTGGTCCATCATCAAATGTGAGATTTACAAGGAGGGAAAACAGTACACCTCTCTGAACAGTGTCTGGGAGGCTGTGGTTGCTGCTGCACGCAATGTTGATGGTGAACAGATCAAAACACTGAGAGAATCCATGGATGGCAGGCTTTTGAGTGTCCTTGCAAAGAAAGGTGGCTATATTGGTCGCTGATTTGTTTTTGAATGTCAGAAATGTATATTTGGGAATGTGGAGATGTTATATTGGCTTCACTGGTAAAAAATAAATAATTGAAATGGGTATGTATTTGTCTTTTGTTAAGTTGCCTAATAATTATGCACAGTAATAGTCACCTGCACACACGGATATCCCCCTAAAATAGCTCAAACTAAAAACTACTTCCAAAAACATTCAGCTTTGATATTAATGAGTTGTTTGGGTTCATTGAGAACATGGTTGTTGCTCAATAATAAAATTATTCCTCAAAAATACAACTTTCCTAATAATTCTGCACTCCCTGTACACTTCAACTGTGATAGACAGAATGTAAAACAAAAAAATCAGGAAGTCACATTATATGATTTTTAAATAATTTATTTGGGTAATAATGCAGAAATTACATTTTTAGCAGCTGTAAACAAGCAAGAATTCTGTAACCTAGCCTGCCAGCCTCGTCCTAATTCTGCAGAGAAATAATCTGGTAACTCACAGGCAGAGGCACGTGAGGGGCGGGACTAGTCAGCTCAAAAATAACCAATAAGAAAAAAGACAGAAATGCCGACTGTTCCACGCGACGCTGTAGTTTTTTAGCTGTAGTGAAACAAGGCGTCTGGCAACGGTGCAAACATCTTTTTTTATTTTTTAGAAGAAATACTTTTCTACTTGTGGTTTTAAAGACATTCAATAGCCGCAGTGAACTCCGCTGCTGATAAACAACGAAGACGTTGTTTATGAGAAACTGAGCGTCGCTGTGTGTGACGTCCGCGACGTTGTAGATTTTTAGCTGTAGTCAAAAATGGTGTCTGGTGACAGCGCAGGCATCTTTCTTTAGCATGAAGGCTTTTAGCGCTTCTACTTGTTGTTTTAAAGATGTGCCCAAGTCACTTAGAACAGAGGAAAGAGCCGCAGTGAACTCCACTTCAGTCGCCATGTTTATGACAAACTCGGCGTTATGGTTGTGACGTACGCTACTCAGCGCTGATTGGCTCGGTTAGAACAGGGTGGGGTACACAGGGTGGGGTTGTTTGAATAGGAGAGTTCCCAGACCCTTTCTCTGTGCAGAATTAAACAGAGGAGTCTGGCAGGCCAGGCTAAGAATTCTGGCCCACACCAACCTGTTAAAGACTCCTGTCCACACTTTCAAACAGCCACACTGCAATTTCCACCAAGACCATAGAGCTGTCTAAAGACACCAGGGATAAGACCGTACGTGACGGCGATGAGCCAATCTACACGCAGCTTAGTGAGAAAAAAATCAACTGATTGCATAAATCTAAGATCAGTGGCAATCTCCCTCGACCTGAGGCTTAGTGCAAGATCTCACCTTGTGTGATACAAATGATCTTGAGAACAGTGAGGAAACAGCTCAGAACTACACAGGGGAGCTGAAGAGAGTTGGGACCACAGGAACAAAGGCTGCTAGTAGTAACAGACCACATAGCAGAGGTGTGACCAAGTCACTGCTTTGCAAGTCACAAGTAAATCAAAAGTCTTTCTAATCAAGTCTCGAGTCAAGTTCAAGTCAAAGACAACAAAGTCCAAGTCAAGTCCAAAGTCAATGATCTGGAAGTCCAAGTCAAGTCCAAGTCTTTAACTTTGAATTTTCAAGTCATAATCAAGTCATCTGTCCAACTTCAATGTAATGACAATGATAATAAATAAATTCCAGAAAAAAGCTTCTTAAAGCTTCATTTATTTGCTCAAACAAGCAGAAAGTGCAACTGAACTTGATTATAAACAAAGTGCTGCTGCACTTAGCAGAACAACATCAAACCCAGAACGAAGAAGGATTTATGATTTTTGTCCATGTCGTGTCACTTTTGTGCTAAAATATCAAATATGCTCAAGTCATCATCAAGTCAACAGATGCAAGTCGATTCAAGTTGCAAGTCATTGGCGTTCATGTCCGAGTCAAGTCTTTACAGATTTTATCAAGTCAGAAGTCATTAAAATAATGACTCGAGTCTGATTTGAGTCTAAGTCATGTGACTCGTGTCCACACCTCTGCTACATAGTCATGGATTAAAATGAGTGGCTACATAAAAAGCATTTCAAAGTTCTGGAGTGGCCTAACCAGTCTCCAGACCTCCGTCCAATGAAGAATCGGTGGAGGTGAAAGTACCTGGTTCCCATCAACAGCCCGAAAACATCATAGCTCTAGAGAAGATCTGCATGGAAGAATGGGCCAAAATACCAGCTACAATATGTGCAGATCTGGTGAGGACCTAGTAAATGTTTTAACTAAGTCATTGCTAACCAAGGGTATTAAGGTGAACCTTCATTATTGACCAAATACTTATTTTCTGCATCGTTTACAAATAAATTACTTTTTAAAAATCACACAATGTGATTTCCGGGATTTTTTTTACATTCTTCTCACAGATGAAGTGTACTGTAGCTATGATGAAAGCTACAGACCTGTCATGTTTAGTGGGATAACTTACACATCAGTGGCTGCCAAATATTTTTTGTCACAATTGTGTGTGTGTGTGTGTGTGTGTGTGTGTGTGCGCGCGCGCGCACTGGTGCGAAGAGTTAATGTCAGAGTAAGAGGTTTTTGACTTAGTCATTGATATTCTGAACTGTTTACACCCTCTGAAATGACAGTGACATAAATAATAATAATAATAATAATAATAATAATAATAATAATAATAATAATACATTTTATTTAAAAGCACCTTTCAGAACACCCAAGGTCACTTGACAGAAAATACATTAAAACAGCAATAAAACAATAAAACGCAAAGAAAAAAAATCAAAGACACAGAAACACACTTTAGGGACAGTTTTCATGTCAGGACAGGACAGATGCTTCACCTCCAGAGAGAGTTTTGAGTGCAAGAACACAAAACATTTAAACTAAATCCTAAAAAGCACTGCTTTTACTATTTAGAGGTTTTTTTTTCATTTAAACACACACACACACACACACACACACACACACACACACACACACACACACACACACACACACACACACACACACACACACACACACACACACACACGCACACGCACACACACATGCGTATTACGCTACAACACCCTCTGTGTGAATTCACTTCAGATTCCTTTAGCACCTTCGGCTCTTATGCAACAGCCACCCCCTCCGTGAGAGCAAGTGTGTCTGCATGAGTGACGCACAGGAGGGAGACGACACTTCATCCTACACATGCACATATTAACTCACACACACATGCTCACACACACACACACACACACACACACACACACACACACACACACACACACACACACACACAGACTCACAGGAACAGAGGAGCGCTGTCACCGAGGCATGCAGCCCCGCCAGTGTAATAAACCTCACACAGCAGCTCAGAGAGGCAGAGTGCAGGCAAGACATCAAGATGTGAAGATGGAGACAGACGGAGAGAGCAGCAAGATCAACGGATGGGAAGAGGAGATGAAAGAGAGGAGGGCAGCTGGTTTGGACTTTAATGGTCATTTTATTTAAGGGTGATAGTTCTGCCTGAGGACAACAGACCGAACATAAAGACACAACCGGTAAGTTTGTTGGCTGGGATTATTAAAACAGTGTGCATGAAATTTGGAAAGTAGTTTTGTAAAAATAGATATGTGGGTGGTTTTCAGTGTTACTTCTTACAGTAATTTTAGTGGCGCTGATTTGATCGTATTGTGGGATTATTTTCTCTCTTTTTTTGTAAGAATGTACTTATTCAAAAAGGAGTAATCTCATGTAGATTCAATTTATTATTTAATTTGAATTAAACTTTCATTAATACCTGGATGTTTGTGTTGAAACATAACCTGTACTCTCTCTTCTAATAAAATATTAACACACAGTTTTGTGTTTTACCACTTGTAGTATTTTTTTTCTCTGGTGCTCAATAAAACCATGAAACAAAAGGTGAGAACTTGTGTAACACAATTTTTTGGCCAGTGCCGGCTGTGTCCCGACCACTTTTTGTTGTCAGGTAGGTTCCTCCTCCTCACGAGGATAAAAGAAGCACAGCAGTTGCCATGGCAGCACTGGAGGAACAGAGGAGACATTGCAACAGTCTCCTTTCACGCAATCTTACCACAAGCCCACAAGCTGGTGCCTACGTCCTCCCAACATCAGATCATTCACTCCCAACCCAGGAAGCCCCAGCAAAAGGTCTCCCAGTGGTCAGAAAACCATTCAAGATGAATCCAGAGAAAATCTGCCAAGCATGCCCACATCCTGGTTTTAGTACCTCACTCATACAGCTCTCTCCTCATCTGCTCTCTGCACCCACACATGCCTGCCTACACAGAACGGAGCGTGGTGAGCATCCTATGGAGACATCTAACTGAAGTCTCGCCAAAACCAGGTGGTTGTAAAAGACGGAGAAAACATAGCTGCCTTTCTATACGTGACACTCAGTTCTCATTAAAAAAAAGCAGCCAGAATTGAAAAATACACTACAAACACTTTTTTTTTGTTTTGTCTGTTTACACACCGTCAATCAAACAGTCTAAAGCTACAGGTTCTCTCTGAAGACACGTGTGAGTGTGGCAGAGCTTCTGCAGGAAAGTCGCACGAGTCAGAGAAGAAAACAAAGGGTTGTACAGTAAAGCGCTGTGATTGTTCTTGCATTTACTTTCACATCTGAGAAAAGTGATGTGAGGTTTTCTTGTTACGTCCACACACTTGCCTTTGTGAATACCGAGAGTCGACCCTATCTCCCACGCATGCAGCATTAATAGAAACACCAGCAGGGCTGCAGCAGGCAGTAGGTGCCCTCCCTAAATATCACTCTCGCCGCACGGATCTGTGCAGCAGAACCGTGTAATCGCTGGCATTTCAAAGACTCCCCAGACCAAAACCAACCCAATCTTTCTGAAGATTTTAAAAACATTAAGAAATAAAAGGCTTTTCCACACAGAAAAGATTCATAATACGACTGGCCATGAATTCATATCTTTAATTAAAATGATACGCAGCCACAAAAGTGAAGAAAAAGTGACACAAATTACAGATATTTTACAAACAAAAGGACTCGTGTGTACAAAACAAAAAGAATGAATTCACTTAAAAAAACGATTCCCTTCTGTTAGTTTACTGGAATCAGACTGAGCACTAATGGTGGCTGTTTAGTGACTCATATACAGCTTTTATACAATACACGTCTCTCTCTCTGACAGCCACACACACACACACACACACAATCGGTGTGTCTGTCCATCCCTCCCACTACCCCACAGTGTGTTACATAAGTCTTACATAAACGCTTCATCAACACTTATTTTGACGAGGAAACCTCACAAACGCAAATTTATGAGATCCATCAAACACAGCAAAGTATTTCTGTGACATCTGGATAGGAGCAGGCATCAGGAATCCCAAGGAAATTTCAATATTTCAGTCTAATAACTACACACACAGAGGAATGTATACAGCAGAAATGGTGCATGCACAGGTGTGACACCTATCAGTCCAGAGAATTTAGAATTTGCATTTATATTATTGCACTGCGGTATAGCTATAGGTGTGTGTGAGGTCTGCAACAGAGCATGCTCAGATTGAACAGATTTGAATCAGTCCTGAGAAACTCTCCAACATACATCTGCTGCTGCGCCGACGCATGACGTTACAGTCAATAAAAAAAGAGTCTTTGCACCAGTTTCATTGCATTTCTTGTTGCTGGATTTCTTTGTGCATTTTTTATGTTTTAGTCTTTATTTAGTAGCAGTGCGTCGGGTTTTGGAAAAGAGCACCCTCATTGTAGGTCTTTGCTGTTTTAAAAACACTCTGGACCTGGTTTTATTTATTGTTTTAGTCTGTTTATTCATGGTGTTGCAGGAGTCAGGATGCGTACTGACAGCCCTATCAGAAAGAGCAGACCCGACAAGTCTTAAGCTGATCCCTAGAGGGAAAAACATGAGAAAGCAACGGTGAATAGAGAGTTGACTTTACTGTGCTGACATGGAACGGATATATGAGTGCAAACGGGCGAAAAGAAAGACAGGGAGGAAGAGTGGCTTGGATGTCTGAACTGCAAATGATCAACGACAGACATTTATATTAGCAGTGAGGCTGGTGGAAATGGTGAAATCTCTCCTGCTTTTATCCTGAGACAGTGAACGCACCACGGAGTGGGATATACCTGTGTGCGAAGGCCAGGGCATTCTGTGTCGGTTCTGGACGAGGGTCTGAGTTGGGAGTTGTGTCGCAGATGTCATCTGTACCATTGATACTTTCCATGGGTGGGGTCACAGGGGTCAGAGGGGAGGAGAGTTCACCTGCCGGAGACTCCTACAGGTGGAAGAAAGTGTGACTGTCAGACCAGACAGTTTAACAGGCTTTTTTTACACTAAATTAATTTTAAGATCTTTGAATTTTTATTTGCATAAAATGACGATTAGTCACATTCCAGTGCAAGATGACATAAATGATAGAAACAACCCAATGACCAGATTATTGTAAAGGAAACATATTATGTAAACTCATCTTTTGCATCTTTTTGTGCTGCCAGGTGGATCTCTACTGCCTCTATAAAAACTCCAAATGTGAAAAAAAATGTGTTTGGTTTAAGGAATTATGTGCCTAAAACAAGCCATTTCAAAGGTCCCCGTTTGTGATGTCACAAACATAATATTTAAAGTAATATTGAACCACCTCTCATGTGCAAGACAGAGCTACTGCTGGAGGAGCAGCGGCTCCACTACGAGCTCTAGAGCCCTGCACTGGAGCCCTAGGCCCGGGGGTCAGCCCGGCCCGACGGCCCGAGGGCCGGGCTTCGGGCCGACGACTGTGTAATTACCTCGGACACGGGCCGGGCGCCTTTATTTCAAATTCATTAAAAAAAAACTGAAACACTTGAACGCAGCAGCACCTGCCTGCTTCTCACGCACTGTTAGCTCAGTTAAGGTCTGTGTGGTTTATTTATGCACATATATAAACAAATTCTCAAACTGCTGATTGAAACATGTGCCCCTATTCTAACATGCCATTTTATGTCCACTTTGATATGTCAGAAACCATTCGTTTATTCTCATGAAAACGGCAGCATTCTATTTTTCTGTGAATAAATTCGCTCTGCAGTCAAAAAAAAAATACAGCATTCATTGCTGGTTTTTTTCTAACTGGAGAGCGCATTTTCAGAGCGGCAGATTAAATTTACAAACTCTATATTAATTGGGGGTGTTTATTTAATCTGCCGCTCTTAAAATGCGCTCTGCAGTTAGAAAATTAGAATGCTGCTTTTTTCCTAATCGCACAAGAGCGCATTTTCAGAGCAGATTAAATTTACAAACTCATCCAATTAATATAGTGTTCGTAAATTTCATCTGCCGCTAGGAAAATACGCTCTGTTAGAAAAAAAAGCTGCATTGATGCTGTTTTTCTTTTTTTCTTTTTCCTTTTTTTTTTTTTTTTTTTTTTACTGCAGAACGCTTCTCACAGATAATTAAAATGCTGAGCATTCCATCACGCTAAAACATTATGAAAGGTTAAAAAAAGTCGGGCTCGGGCTCGGGTCGGGCCATAGAACCCTGAAAACCTTTTCGGACCGGGTCGGGCTGGGGCTCCACCTCCTCGGGCCGGGCCGGACATGGGCTCAGATTTTAGGCCCGTGCAGGGCTCTAAAGAGCTCCTCTCGGATGTCGGTGCTTCTCTGCCAATAGCAGCCTATCAGAGGATGGGTGGGCGTGGTCAGTAATGGCTCACTGGGGAAGGTACTGAAACGGTCAACAATAAAACTGCTGAGAATTCTTCATGTAAGAGATTTAAAGCAAAGAACTTCATAAACATGTTATGTATATACCATAGGACTATTATAACTTCAGGAAAAAAACGTCTTTAACATGTCTCATCAGATCCCAATGTTCAATTTCCTCTAACAACAGACTCAAATTTAAAAATATTCCCTCCAGTGCCATAAAAAAATCTACTGTACAAAAAAAATTGCTTGTGTGACCTTGATGACACATTATGTTGTATGGTCATAGGTCATACATTAACTGAGCTGTGGTGCGACAAATTTGTACATCTTGCTGAACAGTTCTTCATTCCTACAGGAAATTCCTCAAGTTTGCTCTGGTGCAGGCAGATTACAGAAGTACAGATTATTTCTTATCTTTATATCCCATACAAGCGCAGAATTATACAAGAGACAAATCATTTAGCTGCTGCGCTCACATAAAACAAAGCTATTAACACTCTGGGCTTGAGCACAATACAGTAACACAATGACACAGCCTCAGTGTCTCTAATGGGTAAAAAAAAAAGAGAAGAGATAAGACGAAGATTATGTCTGGTTTTACATTCTGCGCTCCAAATTCATTAGTTTGTTATTTATTATCTGTTCATGATGCATTTCCACTGGGGCCTAGCCTTCTGGGACCGGCACAAAGCCTTTAGTTCTGGTTATGTTTGATACTTTTTAGGGTTCATTTAGAGAAGGAGAGCCAGCTGGCATGTGGGTGAAAACAGTGACTTACAGTGATAGAGAAGAACAGACAGCTTCAGTGGTCCTCACAGTTACAGCCTGTCTGCACTTTCAGCTCTATTAGCGGTGTTGTGTCGTGTGGCACATGCAGCAGCCTTCAGCTCCTGGTGAGAGTGAAGCTGTCCTCTGCCTCATTAAAAAGACAGCCGCACATGGGAAGGTGCTGTAATATTGCAGCCCAGGTGGACCGCATCATCACAAGCATGCAGACCGCAGCACAGCGTAAGGCTTCTCACCTTCCCTCCACACTGAACAGATAAGAATTTGAAGCCTGTTAGTAGCCTTTAGATTAAAAACAGATTTCTCTGGGCAATTCTCCCCTGAAACAGGTTCATTCTCCCACAGATGCAGCTAAGCTACCCTGTTGGTGCTGCTCCCACACTTCCGTCACAGACACATGCCTGAGAAAGCAGCCGTTGTCTTTTAAACTGGATGGACTGGCCATATGGGTGTCTTCTGTGAAGATTTATAATAGATATGTTGAAAATGGATTGGGTATACAAAAATACAGCCTAGGAGAATTTTCCAAGCATTTTTTAGCTAAAGCTAAAAACCTAAATACACTGCCCAGCCAAAAATAAATAAATCACCGCCATGTTGGACCACCTTTAGCTTTGATTATAGCAAACATTCACTGTGGCATAAGCTTCTGCAACGTCACCAGATTTATTTCCATCCATTGTTTCATTATTGTTTCACCAAGATCTTGCATTGATGATGGAAGACTCTGACCGCTGCACAAAGCCTTCTCCAGCAATCTCAAATATTCTCAATGGGGTTAAGGTCTGGACTCTGTGGTGGCCAATCCATGTGAGAAAATGATGCCTCATGCTCCCTCTAACAACTCTTTCACTATTTGAGCCTGATGAATGCTGGCATTGTCATCTTGGAATATGCTCGTACCGGCAGGAAAGATGGAATAACCGGGTCATTCAGTACATTCAGGTAGCCAGCTGACCTCATTCTTGGAGCACATCCTGTTGCTGAACCTAGACCTGACCAACTGCAGCAACCCCAGATCATAGCACTGCCCCCACATGCTTGTACAGTAGGCACTAGGCATGATGGGTGCATCACTCCATCAGCTTCTCTTCTTACCCTGATGCACCATCACTCTGGAACAGGGTCCACCTGGACTCATCAGACCACATGACCTTCTTCCAATGCTCCAGAGTCCAATCTTAATGCTTCCTAGCAAATTGAAGCCTTTTTTTCCAGTTTGCCTCACTGATTAGTGGTTTTCTTACGGCTACACAGATGTTCAGTCCCAATCCTTTGAGTTCCCTTTGCATTTTGAGTGTGGAAATGCTCTTACTTTTACTATTAAACAGAGCCCAGAGTTCTACTGTTGTTTTTCTTCAATTTGATTTCACCAAACATCTCAGTGAATGCTGATCACGACCACTCAGGGATTTTTTTCCGTCCACATTTCTTCCTCGAAGATGACAGGTTCCCGCTATGGGGCAGCAGTAGCTCAGAAGGTTGAGTAGGTTGTCCAGTAATCAGAAGGTTGCAAGTTCGATCCTGGCTACAGACAGAATTCTGCTGTAGTCTCCTTGGGCAAGACACTTCACCCCCCTTGCCTGCTGGTGGTGGTCAGAGGGATCGTGGTGCCTGTGCTTGACAGGCCTCACTCTTGTCAGTGTGGGCAGGGCAGCTGTGGCTACATCGCAGCTCAACACTACATGTGTGAATGAATGAATGATACACTCTAGTGTAAAGCACTTTGGAGTCCTCTGGCTCTGAATGGCTCTATACGAGTGTGGGTCATTTGTCATATCCTTTCAGTTTTTAATAATTCGTTGGACAGTTCTAAATCCAGTTTTAGTCGTTTCTGCAATCTCTTTAGGTGTTTTCTCTGCTTGATGCATGCCAATGATCTGACCCTTCTCAAACAGACCAACATCTTTTCTACGACCACCAGATGCGTCATTAGACATGGTTGTTTAAGAAATGAGAAGCAACTCATTGCACCAGTCGGGGTTAAATAACTTGTTGCCAGCTGAAAGATAATCACCCATGTAGTAACCTATTTGCTTAGTTAAAGATTGAAAATGAACTATACATGAAAAAGCTATATTTAAAAAGAAAATAAATAAAAAAAACACCTCCACGGGGCGTTTAGAGGTGTGCAGAATGAAGGTACAATATTTCCTTTAAAAGCTAGATTTTAATTAAAAAATGATAAAATGTTTATTTTGACAGGCACAACACTGGATTTATGTTTACATCTACCGGTCAGTAGAGGGCACCGTTGCTGGTTGCCAAACAGTCTGCTCTGCACAGCAGACTGGCACTGTGGAAAATGGCGAACTCTGCAAGTCAAACAGTTGCTTCTGAGCCCAGAAGGTTTCGTAATCCTTCTCAGAGGAGGATCGATCATAAAAGATCTAAAACCTGAGTGAGTTTAGGTGAAGCCAACAATAGATGGACCCAAATAAAAAAATTCACGTATCCGCAACAAATCGGCTGGAAACTTTGTTCTAACGTTGCAACTACAACCTAGATATTGCTTTGGTGTTTGTGTTCCATATTTCACCTTTAAATATGGGTGGCGACTTTTTGTTGGACAGGCAAAAAATATATAATAATAATAATAATAATAATAATAATAATAACAATAATAGAATTTAGCAATCATATATTTATATATTTTCTTATTTTTTCAATTTTATATGCAACTGTTTATTAATGTACATTTCCAACTTCATTATTTATATTCTATGGAAGTGCAGAGTAGACCTGGTCTTAACATTACCTCGTGGAGGCGGCCATCGGCCGGCACACTGCTGCTAACCACCTAACAGTCTCCCTCTCCTGATAATAACCTTTTACCTTCTTAAACATGGAATGTGCTACTACTAGTTCACTTACTGAATTAATTATAGATTCACTAAAACAAAAACAATAAAGTTTATCTCTTGCTAAATAGAACATTTACTACTAAATCACAATGTAGCCATAGAAACACTACTTGGTATATACAGTTTGTTGTTTGTGTTTGTGTGTGCATGTGTGTGTGTGCGTGTGTGTGTGTGTGTGTGTGTGTGTGTGTGTGTGTGTGTGTGTGTGTGTGTGTGTGTGTGTGTGTGTGTCTTCTCGATCCCCAGTGAGTCGTGGTGGATGGCTGCTTATACTGATCGAGGACCCTCTGGAGGTTTCTTCGTGTTAAAAGGGAGTTTTCCTCTCCACTGTCGCTAAATGCTTGCTTAGTACGAGGATTGCTGTAAAGACTCTGACACTAGTCAGTGACTCGATGCAATCTGCTGGGTTCCTCATATACAAAACTTTTCACCGATGGGCTAAATGAACTGACCTGTATTAGAATGTTTACTTTAGGAAGTGTCTTGAGACGACTCTTGTCGCGATTTGGTGCTATATAAATAAACCGAATTTAATTTAATTGCCTTGTTCTTCAATTTTCCAACAGAAAAGATGTGATGGAGGAAAACATACCTGAGAAGGAGAGGTGGCCATCTCCATCTTCTCCTGACTTTTCTCCTTGGCGAGCCGTGCTGCCTCCTTGTACTCTGCAAACTTCTCTGCAAACTGAACAAAGTTTTAAAAATTTAGACACAATTATGTGCAAACGATTATAGCTACTCACTGACAAAGTAAAACTAGGCCAGTGATTCTTCCTGTAACTGGAAGTTTAGTTTCACTAAATTTGATGAGCTATTTTAGTCAGAACGTACACACGCACACACACACACACACACACACACACACACACACCCCTGATGTGATACTCATCACTCTGCTCTTCCAGGTTTACAGCATAATCTGGTATATACGGTACGGTGGAGGGCTGAGTGCTGAGGAAATCTAATAGTCGACTCCACTGGAGCCGGTCTTGCGGCTGCCATTAGAGGAGCTGCATAAAGTAACTTAATATCATTTGACTTCACCACAACGTAACAGTTCTTCCGACTTATGTGCCAGAGAGCTGCGGAAGTGTTTGGATATCCGAGAAGGAAGTTAAATTATTAAAACTTTCATTCAAAGAAATGACTTTCTAATCAGCTGTTTAAACTGAGTATTGATCCCACTCAGTTGTAATTTATATTTAATCTGTAAAATAAACCTGCCACACCTGCAATTCATTTTAAGAATAATGAATAAAATAGTATTTCAGTTATTAATTTTCCTCTTTTTAGAAAATCCAAGCACTAAGGATAAAAAAAGTTTGTACAATCTGAAATGTTAGAAATCTTTATAAGCTTCATTACAGCCGTTTTATTAGAAAAATCATAAAATGGCTGATGTGGAAAAAAAACAGCAAAATAAAGCTTCTTTTCTAAACCATTCTTCACAATACAAAAGAAAACGTTATGTTTTGTATTTTGTTCTCTATTAGTCATGGAACGCAGTCTTGCCATCCCCTAGTTTGTTTTCTCACTCTCCACATGCAGAGGACGATCACACAACTGTCTCCACAGGATAGAGCTTCACACCATGAGATAATGAACAACATGTGAAATGCACTGAGAGAGAGGTTCAACTGGGAAGAAGAGCTAACACGTCCCGTCTTTATCATCTAATCAATGTTAGCAGCTGCATGAGGAGAGAAAACATCATCTAAAACATGCTGGAAATGCAGAGAATGTAATATAATCAACAGGAAATGACTAACAGGACTAACCGCATTGGTAAGGTGATATAATACCATCACAAAGTGTGTGTGTGTGTGTTGTAGCGTAATGGAGTTCTGCTGCAGCGTGTGTGTGTGTGTGTGTGTGTGTGTGTGTGTGTGTGTGTGTGTGTGTGCGTGTGTGTGTGTGTGTGTGTGTGCGTGTGTGTGTGTGTGTGTGTGTGTGTGTGTGTGTTCAGCATCTGTACCTTGGACAGATGGTGTTCAGTGGAGAACCCCAGTCCGTAGACGGTGTTCGCTCGACTGTCGGCCCACTGACCGAACTTTTGTGAAGTCTTTGTGAACGTCATGTTGGGGCTGATGGTGCTGTTGATTATTGCCTGCAACAAAAAGTTCACTCGTTTAGCATTTTTACTTTGTCCACATTCGTTCATGTGAAAAACAAAAGCGTTATGAAAAATAAAACAAAAAGAAGTAATGTTCTCGATTTGCTGCTCGATCTACATTCCTACCCTCACCTATGGTCACAAGCTTTGGGTAATGACCAAAATAATGAGATCACAGACATAAGCGGCCGAAATTAATTTTCTCTGCAGGGTTTTCTCCCTTAGAGATAGTGTAAGAAGCTCAGCCATCCGGGAGAGGCTCAGAGTAGAGCTGCTGCACCTCCACATCGAGAGGAGCTAGTTGAGGTGGCTTGGGCATCTAGTTAGGATGCCTCCTGGACGCCTCCCTAGTGAGGTTTTTCAGGCACGTCCAACCGGGAGGACCTGAAGGCAGACCCAGGACACGCTGGAGAGACTAGGTCTCTCTGCTGGCCAGGGAACAACTTAGGATTCTCCCGGAGAAGCTGGCCCAAGTGGCTGGGAAGAGGGAAGGCTGGGCCTCCCTGCGAAGGCTACTGCCCCCACAATCCGACCCTGGATAAGTGTAGGAAGATGGATAGCAGAAGTAATGCGAGAGTTAGGTTACACAAAAATAATTAAAATATCTTGAGAATTTCAAACTCTAATACCGTATTTCAGAATGTTTTTTACACAGAATTTCAATTTTTGGCAAAAGAACATTTTTTTTTATTTAAAATGTGTTTAATTTAAACTGTTTCCATCATCAGTGAGCCACCACAATAAAATAACTATGAAAATTCCCTAATTTAGCTGAAAAAAGACAGTAAACACATTTATTCAAACAACTAACCAAATTATCAAGGTCAGCTTACATGTATCACTAATAAAAAACATCAGCCAGTTACATCTTTCTCATAATATATATTCTTATCGACATCTAAATGTTTGTATACACCCTGCAAGTCAGTCAACACTTCACCATCACTAATTCACTTTACTTAAAGGTGTGGTTTACTCATTTATTCAATACATGTGCAGTGTTCTCTAGTGTAAATCAATGCCTTATGAGTAATTAAAAAATAAAAGCTATGATGCTCCTGTTCTGAAATGCAGATGTTTGCCGGTGCAGAGGTGGGTTGAATTTAGCAGAATTGCTCATCATTATTAATGATATGCACACGCCTCGCTTCTGATTGCTAACAAAAGATGTTCAGCCATGTTGCAAAGTCACTATCACTAGGATGCTCTCCGCTCTCTCTCCACGCTGGATTTTGTTTTTAAAAGCCCTCCTGTGGGCAGGAGCAAGCCGAGAAGGGCGAGGCCATTCACAGTCTGACATCACAGTGTGAGGATTTTCAAATTCCAGCATTTCACCATCTATTTTTAATCAGAAGCTAATGCAGAAGATAGGTGTAGGAGGCTGTTTTCGTGTTCAGCCTGCATGGAAAACTCAGAGTGACTGAAATATAATCAGAAATTAAAATTAAAATAGTTTTTTCAGTCAGCCACACCTTTAACTAACGTCACACACAGTTAATATCTAATACCATATCTAATAAACTAGGTAGCATGTCACCAGGTTTTGTTTGGTAATTTCAACACACAAGCCAGTGTTATGGTTGTAAGAATGTGCTGAAAAAAATGTTTTGTTATTTTTTTCCGATCAAGACTTCAAAAAGGAGTTTTGCTTTTAATTTATAAGAACCAGAAATAAATGTTTGACACATCATTTTAGATAATTCAGCTGTTTTTGTGATTTAGAACCACACTGATTACTTCATATTTACAGATTAAACTAAAAAAATTAGGATTATAGTGCAAAGTCAATTTATTTCCATAATCCAATTTAGACTGAGTGACCATCTAAAGGCTCGGGAACCCTTTGCAGGTGTTTTGGATTCATTCACTGATTAGAGCGTGGCACTTTGAGCCTAGAATATTGAACCTTTTCACAATATTCTAATTGTCTGTGATATTGAATGTGGGGTTTATAAACTGTACATTTTTTGGGTTCGTTAATTACTTCATTACATTTTCTGTAAAGTTTCCATAATTTCTAAATGTTGCTGCTAGGTCTATTTGTTTTTAGTGATTTTAAAATCTTGTGTTCTGAGATTTTTGTTGTGTTTTAGGGACACTGCGCAAAAGTTCACCTACACAAACCTCTACATTCTCAGACCCAGTTGGCTCCACGCTCTTATTGCTCTCTGAGTGTTTGTTTCCTTTGAGCCTTTTTCCTCCCGTCTGTTTTTCTGCACCTGTGCTTCGCCCAGTCTTTAATCTGCCTGTAGCCTTGCCGAACTGCCTCGATTACATCGAGCCCAGTAGGATGCTGAGATCTCTAATGAAGATATACTCAAGTATTAGAGTTGACTTTTCACACACAAATGCACAGAAGCAATGAAGCATGAGCACAGGCCATCCTGCAAATCTGAGCTCTTTTATGATGTGTCTGCTCGTAAGTTTTCAGTGCAGAGCTTATTAACAATCTCATGGATCACAGTGCCTCTAAAACCTCCTGGAAGGAGGTGATGAAGAGTGGTGACATAATCACAATGAAACTTCTTTCAATAAAACCCCCTCAGGGCATAAGTTAAAAACATTGATGCAACGGCTGAACCAGCGGCCCACCTTGGTGCCGTCCAGGCTGATGATGCGGTAGACATTGCGCGTGCTGTCGTAGAAGTAGGAAACGGTGACGGCGTGCTTGCTGGCCGGCAGCCAGTTCTTCTTGGTGTTGGGGTCGATCTGGAAGACGTGGGCCCTCGTGCTGTAGATGGGCTGCTCCCTGAAGGGAACAAAGAAGAAGTGGTGAACCTCTTTGTGCCGCAACACCAGGGTCTCGCCAAGACCACCACCAGCACTGAAACCCCTACTGCCCACGGGGGAGTCAGATCGTCCCGGCAACCTGATCACTAACTCGCCATCCTCCATGATCACACCTCAGAAAGCGGTTTCTGAGGGTTTGTAAAAAAAAATCAAGAACGTCCTGCAAAACTACATCACTTGCACACAAGTTGCGTTAATAGCTCACGGTTCTTCTCACACATTTCCACTTGAGTTTAAAAAGCAGCCGACTGAATGCAACAGAAACTCTCCCAGTGTGTGTGTGTGTGTGTGTGCGTGTGTGTGTGTGTGTGTGTGTGTGTGCCTGTGTAAGGCAGCAGCGTCTCTCTGTTCAGATATGGGAATGCCTGCAGCTCTGAGAGAGGGTCACACAGGGGAACACAGGAGGGGATCGGAGCGGGTTTCAGGCTAAATATAACCAGTAGGACACAGATAACTACAGTAGACACACCCTGCAGAGCTGCAGTTTCCACACAAACACACACTGTGTATGAACATGCACAAACTGGGACTTTAACGTGTAGGAATTTAAAAAGCACATTAAGTGGGTTTCATGTGTAAACTAATAAAACTTCTGGTGGGAAAGCGGACAAGTTCAGATTTAAAACACACTCCTGAGTCCTGAGTCACTAAATCCTTCATCTTCTCCCCTCTCAGTTTGTTCTTCTACTGTCCTCATTTATTGCTGCATTGTTGGGAATTCTTGGATAATTTCTACATTCAGCACACACACACACACACACACACACACACACACACACACACACACACACACACACACACACACACACACACACACACACACACACACACACACAGACTCAAAGTGCAGGGTGCTGAGGGAGATATTCTGGGCTGGCAGAGCTGGCAGAACATGAGATAGAGAAGTGCTTACACTGCACTGTGGGGGTGATGGGGGACATCAAAGGCCTACTGTATAAATGATTATTAAAATTCAACAGCAGCACCCCTCCTGTGTGTGATTAGCCCAGACTGGGGGAAGAAAAGTCAAAACACGAAGACAGGGAGACGGAGAGGTGTGCTAGACAGGCATCGAAGGAGAATGACGGCGAGTCAGAGAGTGAATCTGGGATGATTAATGCCGCTCCACAAAGCTGCTTGTGGAGTGCTGCGAGCGAATTATCATAATCATCGACAGCAGCGTAAGTGGCGGTACTGTGAGTCATTTCAGATCTCTTCCAGCACACACATCGCGCAGGCTCGGCCTGTTCGGTTGATCTGTGCAGTAGCTGCTTGGCGACTGAAGAGGATTTTACAAAAAGTATTATTATTGCATAATGTTGACTGGGCTGTGGCAAATGTGGCCATCCCTGTGGTTGGATTCTGTGTATGGAAAAGACAGCAGTGTTCTTGAGCATTTTAACATAAATGCTTCTGCCAAAGAGTTTGTTTCCAAATCAACGCCCACCAGTTGTCAAAAAAGCAACAATTACTCCTCCAGCTGAACTTTGAAAAGAGAGCAGATGAATGATGGACGATGAATACGGCTGAATAGTGATCTCCAATTCTGGTTTTGTTTCTTTTCTTCAGA